>NC_037670.1:50983043-51185484 GCF_003255815.1 Theropithecus gelada | reverse complement strand
AAAAAAAAAAAAAAAAAAAGAGAACTCACACCTCACCCTCTGCGACTGATGGCACTGAGTGTCCCCATCAACCTGCAGGACCTCATCAGTGTTTGTGGAACGCCCTGTCCGAGAGCAGAGGACTGTTGCCTCTGCGTTCATCTCGGACAGTCATGACAGATCACATCACCGGTCATCAAAGAGACCCCAGTAAACTCAAAAGAATCGAATTCACTCAGACTGTGTGCTCTGAGTGTAATGAACCCAAACTAGATGTCAGTAACAGAAGAACAACAGGGAAGTCTCTAAGCATTAGAAAATCAGCAACACACGTCTGCATTGCCCGTGTTGGGGAGGAAGTCTCCCGGTACAAATAAGTATATGAGCAATCGTGGAAATACACACATCTGAAGAAGTGGGGTCCAGCCAGACCGGTGCTGAGAAGGAAGTACGTCACGCTCAGTGTTCCCGTTGGAAAAGAGGAACAGTCTCTAATTTATGTTCCTACCTCAAGAACCTGGAGAAAGGGGAGCAGAATAGCCCAGAACAAGCAGGCCGAAGGAAATAACAGTGAGCAAAAACCAATGAAATTGAAAAGAAAAAATATAGAGAAAATTATTAAAACAATAAGCTGGGGCTTTTTTGAAAAAAAATTCAATGAAATTGATAAACCTCTAGCGAATTTGACAAAAATAAAAAGACACCACCAAAATCATCAATATCAGCAATGAAATAGGGGCCACAGGCTCTGCCTAATGGCTACAGGCTCTGTAGCCATTAAGCAGAGGGTGTTATGCCACAGACAACTTGGAGCAGCAGACTCCTCAACACCCTACAAGCCATCAGACTCAGCCAAGATGAAATAGGTTATCCGAATTATCTTGTAAACTCTTTATAAAAAATTGAAGTCATAAAGATGAGAAGGATATCCCTAGGCCCAAATGGTTTCCCTAGAGAATTCTACCGACCAGTTAATAATTAAGATCAATTTGACAGATAAAACAGAAGAGATTGCCAGGGTTTAGGGGCGGGGGTGCGTGTGTGTACACAAGGACAGCGGGGTGAGCCTTCCGGTGTCAGGACAGGCCTGTGTCTGGACGGCGGTTGTGGGCGCACACATCCACATGTGTGACAGAGCCCGTGGGCGTAGACATGGAGGGAAGTGCCTGTGAGCTGGTGGCAGGCGAGCAGTCTCTGGATTGTACCTGCGTTAGTTTTCCTGTTTTTGATGTTGCTATTTCAGTTTGTTACCATCGAGGGAGACGGGGTAAGGAGGACACAGACCTCCTAGTACGTTTCTCACAAATAGCTGTGAATCTCTGACGAGTTCTTCATTCTGTTTCAAAGGTCTCCAGCCAGCCCTGCAGTTCCAGCGCTGCCTCCTCCCTGCTTCCAGAAGTCATTGCGGGGGTGGGCATCCCCGAAGCTGGGGAGCTTGTGGTGTCAAAGTTTCTTGGCTGTTCCATTGCTGGCTCAGGATTCAGCATTTTTGGGGTCGTTGGCCACTCGTCTGTCTGGAAGCTTTCCAGCTTCCATTCTCAACGTTATTTGATGTTGTGTCTTCTTTTATTTTCTTTGTCTTCAGGTAAATGCCTCAAAAAATGTAAGCAAAATCTTTACCCTTGTTTTACCGGGATTTTGAGAGAGATTACACTTAAATGCACATGTTTAAGCCACCATCTTTAACTAAAGTCTTTGATGATTTTTCCATATATATATATATTTATTTATTCATTTATTTTAAGTGAAACACATTATTTGCATCTTGTTTCTCCACTATGTATTATAACATAAACACTTCCCCACGTTTTTATAGGTCTTTGTAAGTCTTAACATATAGTTGATTAACCCCTTTTGGAGCTTGAGTGGTTTCGAGTTTTCACCTAGTGAGAACAAAGGTGAACTGTTGGCTATGTTTTGACTTCTGTGCGAGAGAATTCTGTGTGTCTGAAAAGACTGACTATAGCCTGTGGGAGCCTGGCTGTACTGAGAAATCCCATCGCTTGTGTTTCTTAGTGGTGACGGCAACAGCCCCTAGCAGCAGCAGTGGCCGTGATTGCAGTGAGAGGCAGCTGACGTTTGTGCAGGGCTCACTGTGGGCCCAGCACGGCACTGCATGCATCTCCACGCAGTCGAGTTCTAACTGCGAGCCTGAGAAGGGGTTTAAGGATATTTTCTGTATTGAGGTAGAACTGGCAAACTGAAGGGCTCGCTGGCACTGCATGCATCTCCACGTGATTGAATTCTAACTGCGGGCGTGAGAAGGGGTTTAAGGGTATCTACTGTATTGAGACGCAACTCGCACACAATGGAAGGGATTCATTTAAACGTGAGTTCATGGTCAGCGAGTACCAAGGGCGGGTGGTGGTACCCTTATCCAGGGAGGTCATAGAGGCTGCGTCATCTTCAGAGTTTTAAAACAATAATTAAAGCAAATAAAAGTGGATGTACTTCCTATCACCACATGCCTGCAGTTCTAAAGAATACCAGCAATAATCTACACCTGCACCACCATTCCCCGACCAGATGCCACGGGGTCACATTTCAACAAATGTGTGCACAAATGTGCAACCACCACAGTAAGATATAGGACATAGCCCAGCAGGTTTTAAAATTTTTTACTTTTAAAATTCTATAGTAGGCTGGGCGTGGTGGCTCACGCCTGTTATCTCAGCACTTTGAGAGGCCAAGGCAGGCGGATCACCTGAGGTCAGGAGTTGGAGACCAGCCTGGCCAACATGGCAAAACCCCGTCTCTACCAAAAATGGAAAACTTAGCTGGACCTGGTGGTAGGCGCCTGTAATCCCAGCTACTTGGGAGGCTGAGGCACGAGGATCACTTGAACCCGGGAGGCGGAGGTTGCAGCGAGCCGAGATCGTGCCACTACATTCCAGCCTGGGTAACTGAGACTGTCTCAAAAAAATAAATAAATAAAATAAAAAATAAAATTATATAGTAAAATTAACTTTTTTCCTATAGGATACAGCTCTGTGAATTCTAATCACCCCATAATCAGAGTGCAAAATAATGTCATCACTTCCGGAATCCTCCATGGTCCCCATTTCCATTCACCCGGCCACACAGGGCCCTCTGGCAGCTGTGATCTCTGCTCCACCCTATGATCCAGCTTTTTCCAGCCAAACCCTACAACATGCAGTCTTTTGAGACTGGCTCCTTTCACTGAGCACAACGCCTTTGAGATCCATCCAAGTTGTTTGTGTATAAAAGTCAGTTCGTTTTTTACTTACGTAGCTTTCTCCTACATTTCGAGGTCAGGAGGTACGAGTCTCCACCGTGGTGGTGGTTCTTCAGGGGGGTTTGACTCCGCTGACAGGTAAATGGCGTGCAGTCTTCTTCTCCCTGACACAGATGACTTTACATTTATTTAGGTTTTCTTCCATTCCTTTTAGCAATGTCTGGCAGTTTTTAGGGTACAAATCTTATACCTCCTTGGGTAAATGCATTGCAAAGTGTTTTGTTCTTTTTGATGCTGTTATGAATGGAATTGTTTTCTTGATTTCCTTGTCAGATTGCTCATTGCTAGTACAGAGAAATACAACTGATCTTTTGTGTGTTGTCTTTGTATCTTGCAACTTTGCTGATTTTGTTTATTGACTAGAACAGGTTTTCTGCAGCTTCTTCAGGGTTTTCTGTAGCCTGGCATCTGCAAAGAGAGAGAAGTGGTTTTACTTCTTCTTTTCCAATTTGGCTACAATTTATTTCTTTTTCTTGCCTAATTGCTCTGGCTATGTTGAATAGAAGCAGCGAAAGCAGATATTCTTGTCTTGTTCCTGATTTAGGGGAAAAGCTTTTAGTCTTTCACTATTAAGATGGACCTAGCTGTGGAGTTTTTTGTTTCTTTGTTTTTTGAGACAGAGTTTCACTCCGTCACCCAGGCTGGAGTGCAATGGCACCATCTTGGCTCACTGCAACCTCTGCCTCCTGGGTTCAAGGGCATCCTGCCTCAGCCTCCCGAGTAGCTGGGATTACAATAATGCGCCACCATGCCCAGCTAATTTTTGTATTTTTAATACAGATGGGGTTTCACCACGTTGGCCAGGCTGGTCTTAAACTCCCGACCTCAGGTGATCCACTCGCCTCGGCCTCCCAAACTGCTGGGATGACAGGCGTGAGCCACTGCACCCAGCCAACAACTGACTTTTTGAAAAGATGGAATTGACACACCGTTTACCAGATTAAATAGGCAAGTTGTGGAAATTGGAGAGTTCTCATACCCCCTTCACCCGGTTTCTTGTGCTGTTGACGTCTCACGCTGCCATGGTGCTTGTCACTGGCGTGTGACTCTGGGCCTGTCTCCAGCCCTTGTTTGGATCCACCGGGCTTTCCTGCATGCTGCACCCAGGGCACATTTTAGTCGTCACATCTCTCCTGACGCTGGTCGGTGAGTGACAGTTTGTCTTTCCTCGTTTCTCCTGACCTCAGGACGTTTAGGTGTCCCTAGAACGCCCCCAAAGCGAGCTTGTGCGATGTGTTTCATTATTAACCTGAGATTGTGGTTTTCAGAAGGAACATCACAGACCGCAAGTCCTTTCTCACCACGTCCCGTCAGGGAGCCCCTGATATCCACGTGACAGCAGTGTTGACTTGACTGCTGGACTGAGGCGTTGCTGGTGGACCTGGCTGCTGGACTGAGGCACACTCTGCCGGGTGCCTTGTCCGCTAAGCTGTTTGCACTTTCTCCACTCTGTTCTTTGGAAGCGAATCCCTCTGTGCATAGGCAACGCTCCCCGTCTGGAGGGATGAGTTCTACACGTATGATGTGGAGTTTTGTGAGGGGAGATGTCTCCTCTTCCCCGTTTATTCTCTTCTTCATTTATTGCCAGCAGTGTGGACTCAAGGGAGTTTGCCGCATGCTCTGTGTTCTAATCCGGTTCATGCACCAGGACTTGTTTCACTGCATGGTCTCCCTTCGGCCGGCTGCGCCCCGCTGTGCCCCGTCATTGGGTTTCCTGAGCCCTTCCTCACTCTGCGGCACCACAGGGTGCTCCAGGCTTACCTCGTGTCCTCTGCCTCAGCTTTCTAAGCAGCCATTTCTCCAGGGAGCCCTGAGCCTTCTCTCGGCAGGACAGTCCTGAGCTGCCCAGGTCAGGGTCTGGGTGTGCCTGTGGCTCCTGGGACGGTGCTGCTTCTACACCTTCCCGCCAGCTGCCTTTCCTGTAGTGTTTGCCTGCTGCAAATATTTCTGTCCTTTTACTTACAGCCTACCTGTGCCCGTTCTTTGAGTTTATGTATACATCACGTCATCAGGTCCGTTTCTAAACCATCATGGCAATCTCTGTCTTCTCATTGCTACCATTTTATTATTTATTTTATCTGTCTCCTCCATTTTTGTTTTTCCTTTTCATGCTTCCTGCTTTCCGTTGAGTTACTTGAGTGGTTTTTAGTATTTCATTTTAATTTAGCGCATGGGCATGTGACTGTATTTCTCAGTTTGATGTTTTGAGTATTTGCTCTTGGAATTAGAGTACTTATCCCACTTGAAGTCACACCCAGAAGCCCCTCCCGGCAGGTCCCTTGCCCTCTCCCTTCCTGCTGTCCCTCCACCGACATGGAAATGCCACAGGTTTTGTTTTCAGTCATGCAGTGTTTTGAAGAGGGCAGTAGAAGATCTGGGTATTATCTGTAAGCCCAGAAAGCTGCCGTCTGTTCTCCCTTCATTGTCAGTGTTCCAGGTATCCTTCATGTCCTCTTTCCTTCTGAAGGATTTCTGGCGGCCACTCGTGGAGAGCAGGTGGCTACGATTCCCTCGGGGTGGGTCCATCTTTCTTCCTCTCGTGTTCCTGAAGCAGCTCTGCCCTGCGCGCGCAGCGCGGCCCTCGGCCCTCACCTCGCGGCACGCCATGAGTGCGGCGTTCCTACTGCTCGCCGCGGTTCCTGCCTGGGGAGAGATTTGCAGACACTCGAATCACTGTTCCCTTTGAGTTCATACAGATTTTTACTGTTTTCAAAATTTTTTTGCCTTCAGTTTTCAGCAGTTTCATTTGGACGTGTCTGGGTGTGGATTTCTTTGAGTTTATTCTGTTTGGAGTTTGCTCAGCTTCTTGAATCCATAGGTTTTTTTTTTTTTTTTTTTTTTCCAAATTTTGGGTTTTTTTAGCCATTTTTTTCCTTAAGTACTTTTTCAGCACTTCACTTTTCTGTGAATTTGCTGAGACCTTTGGGCTTCCGTGTGCTTCGAGAGCATGCACACTTGTCTGCGTGGGCCGTCTTGCGGCCCCTCTCCACCGCACCTCCCAGATGATCCAGCCCTGTCTCCTCGGCCCTGGCAGCTGGAACTGCCTCTCCAGGCTGACTTGAAATCTCTGTGGTTCTTCATGTGCCGAGTAATTTGGGGTTATGTCCTGAACATTGTGAGAGGGGTTGTGTGTTTACGTCGCGCGAGGAATGTGAGTGTTTTAGTTTAGCATTGAGCTGACCTGGGTGGATTCTAGCCTAGGTCCCAGCGACCTTCTGTGGCGTGCGGTTCCCATCCCAGTTCAGGTTGTGAAGCCTTGGCAGTGCTGCTGGCCTTGGCCTGGGACGGTGGCAGTGCCTGTCAGCTTAGCTGTCGTCTGCTTCAGAGGCCAGTGTGGATGGGACCCAGGCACGGGCCGACCCAGGGACGCCCCCCAACTCCCGAGAACCACCCTTTTCAGTCCCTCCATTCCATGATCTTTGGGTCCTTTCACATTCTGGGTCTCCCCTTTGTGGTCCTCCAGGGACGTGGGGCTCTCTTTGCACCATCCATTGCACTCTGCTGGTGTCATGGAGGTTGGGCCCACGCCCGGCCATGCAGGAAGGATTACAGGGAGGAAAACGCAGCCGGAGTTTGTCTTGCCCATCTGGAACAACAGCAGCTTCAGACAGAGGGCACAGCTCCTGCTTCAGGCTCCCTGCTGCCACTGCAGCCCCGTGGGCTCAGCCCGTGGTCGTGTGCGAAGAGTGGAGGCAGGGACCACGGGGGCCGGGGAGTCCATACTCCAAGCAGGGAGGATTCCACGCTCCTGAAGCTCAGTGGCTTTCTTTCCTGGCCCCCAGGTGAGTGCCAGAGGACTTCGCCTTGAGCTCCTGGTACAGCAGCCTCACCACCACCTGGATGTTGGCACGAGGCGGAGGTCAGAGGAGTGAGAGAAGGGCCACAGTGTCCCCTGCCCGCCAGTGCGTGGGCCTTCCAGAGCCGGGCATCCATCCAGGCTTTGTAGCCGTGTCTGTGGGAGAGGAAGGGCAGGCGTGAGCACCCCGTCACACTGCCATGTCTGCGGGGCTTTGTCAGATGCTGTCTTTATGACAAACAAGCCTGGAGGGGCGGGGCGCTCCGTGTCAGGACACACAGCGAGTGTTGGGTTAAGCTGGGCCCCACTACCCTTGTGTGACCATCTCCAGAGCTGGGGGTCCTACCTACCCCACTCGCCAGCCTCTCTGGTGGGGTTCCCACACCCATTGTTCAAGGGAAGTGGTCGTCAGTGCCTGCTGTAAGCCAGACATCATGATCAGGGCTAGAAACATGGAGCCAGCCGTTTGATGAAGGAGGCGGAAGTAAAACGTGAGGTGTGGTGGTCAGGGCCCACTGGGGAGGGGCTGGCGGGCAGTGCAGGGGTCTGGGACCCATGGGAAGCTGGCCTGGGTGAGGGGCTTCCTGGACTGGATGCTGTCTGTCTGATGGGCTTTGGGTCCCCCTACTGTCCCCTCTCCAGGCCCTGAGAGCCTCACCTGAGGCACCCCCCCAACATTATGCATCTTTTAGTTCAGCAAAAACAACTAATTTTTCTTGCAAAAGTTTCCCGCGTGTTTGATGGGTTTGTTATAAGCAAGATCCCAGCTACCCTCCAGCTGCTTTCCATGCACACGCTCCGATACAGGCACCTGCTTTGATTGGCGTCATCTTCCCGAGGAAAGATCTAGGCTGGCAGCTAATTTATGTGGCACTCCTCATGTTTAAAAAAGTTGCAGTAAGTCCATTTCAAGAAGCTTATGCCAGAACTGATTACTTTGAACCATCTGAAGGCAAACCAGAATTCCGAGCTTTTGAACACCACCCCCCGCGCCTTGTTTCTTCGTGTGTTCTCTTTCTCGCTGTCCGTGCGGTGGCAGTTTGTCTGAAAGGAGGACAGCAGAAGAAAACGCACCCCTTCAGTGCACAAACGGCACGCGTGTGGGCTTACTGTGGCGGTGAGGGTGGGTCACACAGGTCATTCTGTTAACATGGCTGCAGCTACATGCGTGCACTCATTCAAATTCAGCCCTTGTAAACATTTTGCTCCCAAGCCTTCAGAATCCATAAATCATTTTAAAAGGAGCCTTGGGGCTTTTCATCCAGCATCTCCCTAAGTCGAGAAGTCCCTGCAGAAGGCAGCTTCTCAGAGATGGCCTTGGAGGCCCCCGCCGTGTCGTCACTCAGTCACCTTGGGCAGGTTCACTCCCCTGAGAAGCCCTGGGAGGCGGGGGTCAGGAACACCCACCCTGGGCCCTCTGCCAGGCTTGCTGTCCAGCCAGGCCCCTTACCAGCTCTGTGATCAGCGGCCTCTCAGATGGCTTTCTGAGCCCCAGTCTCCCCTTTACTCAGGCACCAGGACTTCCCTGCTAGATTGGATGGGCAGACTGAGGGGGTTGTTTGTAAAGCTACAGCACTTGCGGGGCTCCCATATCCTCTCCAGGAGGCATCAGCTGGTGCCGGAGGTGTGTGCTAGGTCTCACACCGTGTGGCCACCCTCCTGAGAGACAGTGACACTGGGCTGTGCTCAGATGTCTCCCCTGCCGGCGTTCCCTGCCTCACGAAGAGCGAGGCATTGTTGCTACAGAAATACCTTCTAGGCCCGTGCTCAGGATGTTTGTGTGAGTGGGAGTGCCCCAGACACCCAGGGAGGGCAACGCATGGTGTCTGCGGGGCTGGTCTGTGGGGTTGACCAGCAGCCCCGCCTCTGGAAGCATGTCCTGCAGGTGCACCGTACAAGCAGGAAGCAGATGTCAGAGGTCATTCACTACAGTACGGTTTTTACAGCTTTCCTGAGGTATATCCGGTGTGCAGTAAGCTCCACGGATGTCAAGTGCAGTGTGGTGAATTTGCATGTACACACACATACACACAGCCGTGGAGCCGTTACCACATTCACATTCAAGACCCCCAGACACGTGCTCTTGTTTGACAGGAATCCCTCCTCCCTGTCTCGTCTCCCCACCCCACACCCGTCAACGTGCCTTCCGTCACTGTAGATTGGCGAGAGGCTGTCGAGTCTTCTGGGAATGGCATCGGTCCTGGAGCATGTGGTCTCTGCCTTTTTGCCTCTTCCATACAGCATGGCTGGTTTGGGGAGAGATCACTGTGCACACAGCTGCGTCATCTTCACTGCTGAGTCGTGTTCTGTCGTATCATATGTTCCCTTGTGACGGACATTTGGAGTTTTTCTGGTTTTTGGCTATTCTGAATGAAACTGCTGTGTATTATAAATAAAGTCCCATGTAGAAATCGACTTCGTTTTCTTTCAGGTAAACGCCTAGTGTGGAGTGGCTGGCGGTCACCTGTGTAACGTGTTCCGAGGTTGCCCGTCTTCCAGAGGTGCAGCTTCTCCTCACCAGCATGCAGCACAGTCTTTTTACTTAGTCCCTCTTTTATTTTTTTAAACGTTTCTTTTAGAGACAGGGTCTTGCTCTGTCGCCCAGGCTGGAGTACAGGGGCGAGATCATAGCCGCCTGCAGCCTCTGACTCCTGGGCTCAGCTGGTCCTCCCACCCCAGCCTCCTGAGTAGCTGGGACTGCAGGTGCACGTCACCACACCCGGCTAGTTTTTTTAAAGTTTTCGTTTAGGCCTTGTAATAGGTTGGCCGTCGGGTCTCACTGTGGCCTTTTGCTTTTTATTTCACAAATGACTAATGGTGTTCAGCATCATCTCATTCAGCTCACTTGTCATCTGTAGAGATCTTCTTTGGTAAGGCACCTGTTTTTTGTCCATTTTAAAATTTGATTATTTTTGTTGTTGTTGAGTTTGGGAGAGTTCTTTATATGTTCTGGCTACAAGGCCTTTATCAGATTCTTTGCTTTCCAGATATTTTCTCCCAGTCTGTGTCTTGTCTTTTCGTTCTTTCATCAGGTGTTTTGAAGAGAAGTTTTTTATGATAAAGTCCAATTTTTCAGTTTTTTCTGTTAATGTGTGATCCTTTGGGCGTTAGTCCATTTTCACGCTGCTGATAAAGACGTACATACCCTGACTGGGTAATTTATAAAGAAAAAGAGGTTGAATGGACTCACCATTCCACGTGGCTGGGGAGGCCTCACAATCATGGCGGCAGGCAAAAGGCACGTCTTACAGGGTGGCAGACGAGAGAATGAGAGCCAAGCCAAAGGAGAAACCCCTTATAAAATCAGATCTTGTGAGACTTATTCACTACCATGAGAACGGCGTGGGGGAAACCGCCTCGTGATTCAGTTATCTCCCCCCACGTCCCTCCCGCAACACGCAAGAACGATCTGGGAGAAACCGCCCTGTGATTCAGTTATCTCCCCCCACATCTCTCCCGCAACACATGAGAATGGTGTGGGGGAACCGCCCTGTGATTCAGTTATGTCCCCCCACATCCCTCCTGCAACACATGAGAACGGTGTGGGGGAACCGCCCTGTGATTCAGTTATCTCCCCCCACATTCCTCTCGCACCACGTGGGGATTAGGGGAGCTACAATTCAAGATGAGATTTGGGTGGGGACACAGTCAAACCCTATCAGGTATCAGGGCTAAGAAATCTTTGGCTGTCTCAAATTCACAAGATTTTCTCCTGTATTTTCTTCTAGTAACTTCATAACTTTTGGTTCAGGATTGAGCAGGATTTTCATTTATTGTACAAGGTTTTAATTCTTTATTTCCCCCACGAACACCCAATTGTTCCAGAACCATTTGTTGAAGAGACTGTCCTTTCTACACGGAATTGCCTTCGTATATTTTTCAAAAATTAGTTGTGTTTATACGCCTATTTCTGGACTCTGTTCTGTTTCGTTGGTCTGTCTTGCAGACCAGTACTGCACTGTTGTGATTACTACAGTTTTAACATAGTTGGTGAAATTAGGTAGTCCCTCGTTTTTCGTTGTCAATGTTGTTTTCTCTATTCTAGGTCCATTACCTCTCCATATGAATTTTAGAATCAGCTTGCCAGTTTGTACAAAGAAGCCTGTGGGATTTTGACTGAGGTTGCTCGATTCTGTGGATTAATTTGGGGGAGAAGTGCGTTCCCAACACCCAGAGTCTCCCGGCCTGTGGACAAGGCATGTCTGTCTGCCTGTGTGGAGGTCGCCCTGGATCTCTGTCCACAGTGCTCCAAGCTTGTCACCTGCAGGTTTTTCTTGGCCTGTTCCGTTCCATTTCTATGTGTTTCATGGTGTTGGAAGCTTTTGTAAGTGATATTTTCCAGATGACTTTCTGGTGCTGAGTTCTACTTTAATTCCACGATGGTCCTATAACATAGTTAGAATTATGAAATTCCTAAATAGACTGAGCCTTCTTTCACGGTTTAGCATGAGGTCGTCTTGGTACATAGTTCAGGTGCTCCTGAAAAGACTGGATCTTCTGCTCTTAGAGTTGAAGCGTTTATCCAGGTGAAACAGGTCAAATTGGTGGATCATGTGATCCCTGTCCTCCTGATTTTTTGCCCGTTGTTCTATCAGCTACTGAGAGAGTGATGTTGAAGTCTCCGATTGTCATCGTGGACCCGTCTGTTTCTCCAGCCAGTTTGGTTTCATTTGTTTGGCAGCTCTTTTATTAGTACAAACGTGTTTAGGATGATTATTTTCCCTTGATTAATGGATCTCTTTATTATTGTAAGTTACCTTCTTGGTAATAGTATGTGCTCTGAAATTTACTATTTCCGGTATTAGTAGCGTCTCCGGCTTTCTCTTGCTGGTTTTCTTAGTGATGGCATGTTATGCCTTTTTGCATCTTTGTATTTAAAAGTCTTTATTGTCGGCGGTGTCTAACTGGGTGTTGCTTTTTAATCCAGTATGAGTGTCTGCCTTTTAATTGTGGTTAGGCTACTTACATCTAATTTGATTATTGATATGATTAGTTTTGGTCTTGTCATTTTACTATTTTCTGCTTGTCTGTCTCTTCTTCATTCCCTTCTTCCTGTTTTTTTTCTTTTTTCCTTTTACCTTTTTTCAGTCTACTTCGCTGTTTTTCTGATTTTGTTTGATTTCCTTTTTTGGCATACAGTATAATCACCTTATAGTCACAATGTTGGTTTTTCTCTTCTAGCCTTTATACTGTTGTCATACATTTTATTTAGTCCATATATTAAATCCCCAATATATTTTCATTAATTTTGTTTAATCCATTAATCACTTTAAAACGTTAATAATTTAAATTTTTTAAACAGACATGAATATAAGAAAGCTCTCCCTACGTGCAGTTGCTGTTCCAGCCCTCCTGGTTCCCCATGCAGATCCCGGTTTATGTGCCCCGCCCCACTCTCACCCTCCTTTGCCTGCAGGCCTTCCCTGACGTTTCTGTAGAGCAGTTCAGCTGATGATGAATTCTTTCAGCTTTCATGTCTGATCCGAAGGCATCTTTATTTGCTTTTGTTTTCGGAGATGCTTTCACCGTTCTAAGGTGGTGGTTTTCATTTCTATTGGCATTTCAGAGATTTCTCTCTCCTCTTTTCTCCGTTGCACTTTTTCTCATGAGAACCCCACCTTGTGCCTCCGTAGGCACGGCCTCTGCCTTTAAGGTGGTTTTCCGTGCTGTGGTCCTGAGCAGGCTCGTCCTGATGTGCTCTGGGGCTGCCAGCGTCTTGTTTCCCGGGCCTGTGTTCCTTGTGCTGCCTTATGTCTGTTGAGCTTCCTGCGTCTGTAGCTTTATACTTTCCATTGAATTTGGAACTTTCTGACAGTATTTGTTCCGTCATTTCCTCTGCTTCCTTTCCTCTGGGGACTCTCATTCGTGTATTTTATGCCTCATGAAGTCGTCCCACAGCTCAGTGATTCTCTTTTCATTTTTCAGAAATCTTTTCCTCTCTGTGTTTGCTTATTTATTTGTTTTTGACATAGGGCCTAGCTCTGTCACCCAGGCTGGAGTGCACTGGGGTGATCTGGGCTCATTGCAGCCTCCACCCCCCGGGTTCAAGCGATTCTTAGGCCTCAGCCTCCTGAGGAGCTGGAACTACAGGGGTGCACCACCACGCCCGGCTATTTTTTTAATTTTTAGTAGAGAAGGGGTTACGCCATTTTGGCCAGGCTGGTTTTGAACTGCTGGCCTCCAGCGATCCAGCTGCCTTGGCCTCCCAAAGTGCTGGGGTTATAGATGTGAGCCACCGCGCCCGCCTCTGCGTTTTGTTTTTGATAGTTTCTGTTGCTGTGCCCTGACGGATTCTGTTTCTCTAACGGATTCTGTTCTGTCATTAATCCCATCCAGTGTGTTTATCTGAGATGTTGTAGTTTCCACTTCTACATGTGTCTCTTCCATGTCTGAACTGTTCCATTTTTCCACTAGATTTAACAACTTTCTTAATGTCCCCGTTTGCCAGTGTTGCTGTCTGTGCAACACTGTGTCTTGGTAGGTATTCGTTGATTGGTTAATCTCTTCATTATAGGCCATGTTTTCCTGCTGCTTTAAATGTCTGGTAATCTTTGATTGGATGGCAGGCATTGTGAATTTTAGCTTGTTGTGTCCTAGACATCTTTGCATTTGTATACATCTTCTTGATCTTCTTTCAGAGATGCAGTTAGGTTTCTTGGCAAGAATTGGGTTTCCTTGGGTCTTGCTGTTGTGGTGTGTTGGAGCACCCTGGAGCAGGTCTCAGGCTGGAATAGCTGTCCCCCCTCCTGTTCCCCCTCCTGTCCCTACTCCTGGCCCCACTCTTGTCCTCACTCCTGTCCTCACTCCTGGCCCTGTGCGGTGTCGAGTAATCTTTCCATCACTGTGGGCCTTGACAGACTTTTTGATTTTTAAACCACATGAATATATTTTTCATTCAAAATATTAGATCTAGAAGTGAAGACAAAACTAGACAGCTTCTTACAGTGAACTACAACTGGCCCCATTCCGGTTGCAGCCATGAAGGTTTGTTTTGCATTCTTTTCCCACTGCGGAGAAGGGAACTCACTGTGGTCACCCCGAAGCCTGCTTTTGTTTCTCATCTGAATTGTGCCTCTGTGGTCCCCCGTCATCAGCTCCTTCCACACCCCGCAGTCGAAGTCCTTTCCTGTCTTTTCCTCATTTCTGAAGATGTCCTGAGGTCGCTTTCCTGTCCCTCAGTGTCCCCTGCACTCCGCCGTGACATCACCCTCTGGGAGTGGCTGACAGACACACTGACTCCCAGGCGTCCTGCCTCGGGCTGGTTCCCACAGCCAAGGTGTGGTCGACGGAGACTTTCTCCGCACAGTCTCCTCCAGCTGAGCGGGGGCTGCCACGGACTCCCCCATCCTGTACTTGTGTCCTTTTCCAGTTTTCTCTTGATGTTATCACTGGACTCTGAGAGCTTCACAGATATGTATTTAAAACTAAAGCTGTAGAGCTGGATCTCCTAACCTTTCACTTCCTTGTCACCCAGAGGGCAGGACTTCCCCAGCATGGCTGGCCACGGATACCTGGTCACCGTCTTGCTCTCTTTGCAGGTTGAAGGTCGAGGAGCTGGAGGGCGAGCGGAGGCAGCTGGAGGAGGAAAAGAGGATGCTGGAGGCACAGCTGGAGCGGCGCGTGCTGCAGGTGAGGGCAGGGCAGCCTCTGGGGGCGGCACCGCCTGGGGCCTCGCATTTCTCTGTGCAGCATGAATGTCTGTGGTTCCTGCCGCCACAGAACACCTGTTTTCCGGCTCGTCTCTCTGAACTCTCTGGGCTCTCCTTCCTCCCATGTGCACCGCCTTGCCTGGCGGGGAGGCCGTGCCGCTGAGAGGCCTGCACTGGCCGCCCCTGGGGTCCTCTCCGCCCTGCGCCACCCACACGCCTGGTATTAGTGGAGTGGGCTCTGGGCGAGTTTGCACTATGCCTACCCGGGATCTGCCGTGGCGAGGCTGGACTGCTGTTTGTGTTCTTTTAATTGTTCTTTCTCTTTGGTTTTCATCCTCCTGTCTGAGTTGCTGCATGGCAGGAAGCCCTCAGGTTTGAGGTTACCGGGTTTTTGGACAGGCCATTGATTTTATCTTGGCACCTATTAGAGGCAGATCAAATCTACTTTTTATGACCAGTTCCTGGAGATGGGAGGAGTGACATCTGTGGTGACAGGCAGCTCCGAGCCGCGCTGGCCTGTCCTCAGCCTAGGACCTGTCATCTTGTTTTAATTGGGCCGTGGTGTCCAGGGAGGGGTCACGGAGCTGCTGCCCACCCACCAGAGGCTTCGCGTCAGAGCTGCTGAACGTCTTTCTGGGTGTTGGCCGAGCAGAGCCTGAACCCTGCTCCTTGACGCCCACGTTGCCTGCTGACGGGAGGTCAGGCATCTCCGCAGGTACCACTTACGGCTTTCCTGCTCCTGCTTCCAGCCCTTTCCCGAGGGCACCCTCAGCGGCCGGCCCTTGGAGCTGGTTGAGGCGTGAACGAGGCGAGGGGTGTGGATGAGTGCTGTGCCAGCACCTGGTGAACAGCTGGCGGGGCCTGGCCACCATCCTCGTCTTGTGCAGAAACAATGTGTGCTCAAGAGCTCACTAGTGGAGCACTCCTCTGTGGGAGATGCCAAGGGCTGTCACACACCACGGGGTTGGCATAAGGAATGGGGCTGGCAGTGTCACCTGTGACCCTCCCCTGAGCTCTGCCAGGGCCTTGGAGGGGTGGGGGCTCTGCCCCCCCCCCCGCATGTCCTGCAGCTGCTCAGAGCTGAGGCGTGGTGTTGGCCACCCCAGAGCATGGGTGCCACAGTGTGGCCAGCGTGGCCGTTTGGGGAGAGGACAGGGCTGGGCCTGGTGGTCCTGGGGAAGCAGATGTTTATGCCGTGATGTAACCTTGAGCCTAGCCCAGGATTCAGGAGCTGTTCCTCCTGAGTCAGGGCAACAGGGATGACTGTCTGGATAGCGTGGGAGAAGTAAGTGCAGAGCAGTGAAGTGGGGAGGCTGCTGGGGTTTGGCCTGTGGAGTGTTGGGAACTTCCAGCCAGCCCTCCAGTTGCTGCCACCTCTGACACCGCCTACAATTTCAACCTTAGTCGGGGGATGCCCAGGGTGGCCCTGGGGAAGGTGAGGCCTCACAGGCCCTGTGGTGGCTCAGGCTGCCCCTGACTCTGGACACCCAGGGCTGTGCAACTGAAGGAAATAATGTAAATAGGGGTCTATTTCCAAGATAAAGTGCCTTGAACCGGCTTAGGTCAGCAAACTACGGAAGAAACAGGATGTACCAGGCCCCTGCTTACATCACCGATGCCTGTTTGTCAGGCTCCCCTTCCACCCCTCCCCCACACCCACCTTACTTGCCCTCATCCAAACCAAAGAAGTTTAGTCTAAAATGAAAGTTTACTAATCTGCAAAATAGTTCGTTTTGCCTGTTCTTACCGGCTTGCCCAGCCACTTAGATTGTAACTCAAATATCTGAAGAGACCCTGAGCTGACTAGGATTGCATTGCATCGTGGGCTGCAACAAAATGCAGCAAGACAACCCTAAAAAAAACCTACAGCCCCTGCCCAACAACCAATAGGCGATGTCCAGAAAGACTGTGACCCCGCCCCCCCCCCAGTGCTCAGCCTGTGAGGAACCGGGGGAGGGGCCTGCACACTAGGGGATAAGTGGCTTGTGACCATGCTGGGTGTGCCTGCCCACCTTACACCCGATCTTGCAAGACCACTGAAAGTCTCTCTTTTGGCCAGGCAGGGTAGCTCACACCTGTAATCCCAGCACTTTGGGAGGCCGAGGCGGGTGGATCAGCTGAGGTCAGGAGTTCAAGGCCAGCCTGGCCAACATGGTGAGACCCCGCCTCTACTAAAAATGCAAAAATTAGCTGGGCGTGGTGGTGGGCACCTGTAGTTCGAGGCAGATTGCAGTGAGCCAAGATCGCGCCACTGCACTCCAGCCTGGGCAACAGAGCGAGGCCCCAGGAGCTGGCTGCCACCCCCGCACCCCCTGTGCGATGCCCTCCCTGCTCCCTGCTCCCACTCCCTCTGGAAGCCTCAAGTTAGGCCGCTTCAAGGAAGATTGATTAAAATCAGCTGCAGTCTGACTTAATTGGGAACATATGCTTGGAGAGGGGCTTGACTAGTTAAAACTTTTTGTAATTAGTTCACAGCTGGTTGGCGAGGAAAGAGAATTCCAGTTACCCCTTAGAGCTGGGCGCAAGTGCCGCTGCCCTCCCGTGGTGCTGGGGCCAGGAAACCAGGGCTGGTAGGGCTGTCACTGGGCCCTGCTGTGGCACTGGCCTTTCTGGGTCTACCTAAGAGCCCAGAGCTGTCCACACACTCATTAGGGCCAACTGTGTGCGCCCTTGTGTTGCTGAAGGGGCTGGAGGTGGGTGGGTGTGGCCTCCTGGGCGGCGGGGCCTCCCATCTAGTGGTGGGGGTGGGAGAGCTTGGGCGCCCACCGAGGGTGGCTGGCCGGGCTGCTGGCGCCCCCTCTAGAGATGGGGAAAGTGAGGCCCACAGGGAGCCTGCGTATGAAGGAGGAGCTCAGACGCTCCGTGTTGGGGAGGCAGAATGAGGCTTGAATGTGTTGCAGTGTTCTCAAGTGAAGACAGAAATCGGGCAGACCCCATGGAACTCCAGATCTGGCGGCAGAGGGACCCTGTGGCGATTGGTGCAGCTGCAGGAGTCGGGTCAGGTGGGCGGCACAGTCCCTCACCCCACCTGCAGCCACAGCCTCCCGCCCCACCCCTGTCCCCACTCCCTGAGTGTGCTCTGTGCTTTTCCACCGGCCTAGAACCAAGGAGCTGGGGCCCCAGTGCTTTGTCCTCTTCTGGCTCCCGGCTGCCCTCTGATGTCCCACCTCATGGTGGGGACACTGGGCCTTGCCGGCTTGGACCCCACAGCCTAGGGTGGGCCAAGGCTCTGCCTCCCACCGGCTGCGGCCTGGCCTCGGCATGCTCCCCAGGATGTGGAGGGCACGGGCCTTTCTTGCAGAGTGTCTCTGGAGATCTCAGGTGATGGCTCCTGGAGAGCCCTGCACGTACCTGGTGAACCAGGCCTGCATGGCGGCCATTTCTGTTATCCATCATAATACCGTCGTCCTCACCTCCGAGACACGTGCACGTTTTCCACATCTGTGGTTCTGATGGGCCACATTCCCGGATGGAGGGCACCAAGCTGGGGTGGGACACATGGTGAGGCTGGTGGGGGCTCACAGGCCGCCCTGGGTAGAGAGGGGCACGTCTAGTGGAGGCCGCACTGGGCAGGACACCAACCTTCTGGCTGGGTGGGCGCATCTCCACCTGACAGTCCCACCCGGCAGCCACCAGCTTCTGTGCGTGAAGTGTGCAGCGTGGGCCAGCACCCATGCCCTATGGGGCCCCCGTGTCACCCAGCAGTGATGGGAGCAGTATTCAGACTCAGCCCTGTTGGGTTTTTTCAGCATTTGATTATGAACATTTAAAGATTCATTGTGACGCTGAGAGAAGTCTGCAGCGAGTTCACCCACCACCAGAGCTCCACCGTGGACGCCCCGCCGCGGGGCCTCCTGACAGCTCCTTATCCTTCGCCCAGCCGCCGCACCGCTTCATTCTTCTGACGCGCTTTAAGTAAATTGCAGACATCTGCACACTTCCTCTAAATGCCTCCGTGTGCGTGTAATTAAGTAGAATTCATCTTTGGGTTCTGAAGCCCGTGCTCCAGCCGTTCCTCAGTGTGGCCTCATCACGGTGCTTGTTTGGGCAGGTTGGTGGTCAGGGCTGGTGCCTGCCCGCCCCACCTGCCTACTTCTCCCTAGCGGGAGCCTCGGTGGGGTCTGTGGCTGAGGCTAATCTCAGTGCCCCAAGTGCTGCTCAGGAAAGAGACCAGACAAGAGCCCCGCGACATTTAAAATAAGTGCATCTGTTTTGGGAAGGAGTGGGTAGAAGAGTGCCGGGTTCCCTGTGCGCAGAAACTGGAAGCACACGGAGACCGTTCTGCTCCCGTCTGCACCAGCAGGCAGGCGGTGCAGTCCCTCACATCCCTGGTCGGTGTCCCTGGGACCAGGACGGGGCGGGCCCATCACCCCTTCTCACCCCCTCCCTGAGATGCCATCCCTGTGGCCCCCAGACCCCTGGAATTCTGAAGCCCCCAACCCTTAGCTGCCCTGGGAGAGGGCTGCATCCCCTCCTGGAGCCACAGCTGCCCCCTTTGTGCCGGCATCCTTGCCCAGCTGTGGTGGGCTGGGGTGGCGTCCCTGTCCCTGTCCCGGGGCCTCCGAGCAGGTGCTCTGAGCCAGTCTCCTCAGGTCTAGCCTCTCCCGCTTGCTGGACTCCTCCTAGTGATGCATGTGGCTCATCAGTGGGACCTTTGTTCTGTGTTCGGCTCTTTCTCCTGAAACTTCTACCGTGCTGGAAAGAGTGTGGCCTCTGGACCGGGACGACGGGCCTGGTGTTAACCTGGCGGCCTCGGGAAGTGCTCCTCTCTGAGCCCTGCGGGCCTCCTCTGTGAGGCGAGGGAGTTGAACTTTTCCTGGGAGGCAGGATCATGGGAGGGCAGCTCTGTGGGGCCTGTGGGACTCCGTGCCCACAAGCCCAGCCCTCCCGTGCGTGAGCTGCCTTCACACACCTCCTCTGTGCCAGGCGCTGCTCTAAGCCAGAGCACAGCAGGGGCCAAGCAGCCATAGCCCTGATGTTCCTGGGTCCGTGTTCTGCGGGAGTCATGTAGTGAGCTGATGGTTCAGATGGATGAGGTGCTTCCCGTCCGTGAGAGGAAGCAGGTCATTGGCACAGGGCCCTGGGGACCCACGTTAGGTCCTGGTGGGACCAAGGGCTCCTGGTTTCCTCCCATGGCTCAGGGAAGGACAGGAGAAGCACCCACACCGGACCGGGCCGCCAGGGAGGCTGTCAGCCACAGTCCTTGGAGCAGCGTCCAAGTGTTTACTGTGACTGTGCTCCTTTCCTTTCTGCGAGATCTCACTGCTCCACAGATTCCCAGCAGCCGATGCCATGTGTGAGAAACCAGGAATGTTCCAGCCATGAGGGCTGAAGTTGGCCATGAAGTTGGACTTCTGTTTTAATCTGAGCTTCCTGGCAAGCTAAGGAGAAAGGAAAGTGTGGTCACTTACGTAATTCCTGTCATGGGAGTTTGCAGACTAAGCACAAGATTCTACAAGAAATGTCTCCGATGGGGGCTTGGCCATGGTGCTGTCACTGATGGAAAAGTGGCTTTGTTTCACCACACAGACCAGCAAGTCCACTGCTGTATACATCCCCAGAAGAACCAAAAGCAGGGACTCATGGATACGGGCACCCACGTTCACAGCAGCCTCGCTCACCATAGCCCAGAGGTGATCTCACCCTAGCGTCTGTGGACAGACACGTGGATGGACACAGTGTGATCCTTCCATACAGCGGAGTACACAGCAGCCTCAAGAAGGAGGGGCGTCCCGACACCTGCCGCAGCACGGATGGACCTGAGAATGCTGGGCTGGGTGAAACCGGCCAGTCCCAGAAGGACACAGGCTATTCCACCTCCATGAGGCCCCTAGAGTCATCAGATCCATAGAGACAGGAGGTGGAGAGGCCGGTGCTGGGGGCTGGGGCTGGGGCTGGGGCTGGGGCATGGAAAGTGTTGATGGATGTGGGCTTTAGTCTGGAGACGGACCGTGGTGGTGGCTGCACAGCACTGGGAGTGTGCCGAATGCCAGGGAGCTGTGCCCTTAGAATGGTGATGGCGGTCAGCTTCCTGTCACGTGCATTTCACCACCGTGAGACCCAACTTGTTAGGAGTGAGCCACACCCCAGATGGGAGGGGCGGAGCGCTCCGAGTGGGTACGCTGACCCTGCCCTCACACGGCCTCGGTCTTTCGGTCACTCCTGCCCTCCTCAGGCCCTCATCCACCAGCTGGTCCTGCACCTGCTGCCTGAGGCCTTGAGGCCTCCTGCCAGCTCTGGCTGAGCCTCAGGCAGGGTGATTTAGGCACCGGCTGTTGTTTGTGCTCTGTAGTGGGGAGATTGGGATAGCGGAGGCTGCCCAGGACTCCTGCTCATCCGCCAGTCTGGCAGGGACCCAGTTCACTCACTTGGCAGGCCAGGGGGAGCAGTCTCCTGGGTGAAGCCCACGTGTCTTGGAAGGAGGAGGAGGACACCACTGGTCCCCCCTCCCCCTCCTCCTCCCAGGAAGAATGGGCTTCGTGCCCAGGGTGGGTGGCCAGCAGGTGCCCCGTGCACTGACCACACTGCCGTGGCGGGAGCTCGGGGAGATGGCTGGTCTGCAGATGGGGCAGGCGATGGGCTGTGAGCTGAACGAGGAGCATGGGTGGTAGAGCTAGGACCCCCCCGCGGTACTCACTGGGCTCTCCCTGCTCATCCCCCCTTGCCCACGTGTGCTGCTCCCCCCATGCTGAGTTTTGCCAAAGACCCCACTGGAGCACCCTTCTCCTGTGGCCTGCAGCTGCTCACAGAGGCAGCAGAGGGTGGCGAAGGACCTGGGTGCAGGGGCGGAGGTGAGAGCTGCAGCTGGGGGCGGACATGGAGGGGCTCCTGTGCGGGGTCAGGTGTGGGGCTCAGAGCCAGGCCTCAGCCTAGGTCACTGTTGTCCAACCCTTCCTGGCAGTTGGGGTTTTTATCTCTTCCCTCCAAATTGTTTACAAGCTGCTCTCAGCAGATCACCTTCTGAAGGACTCAGGTGGAAGTCAGCGGGTGATTACCAGCACCGGGTAATTGGCTGTGCTGAGAGTCCTTCATCTGCTGATGAGGCCCGAGGTCAGGGGAGCTTTAATGAGGGCGTGCGGGCCTCGAGGTTGTGCGGAACGTGCAAGAGGGTGGCAGAGCCGCCGGTGGACCAACGGATAGACGGATGGTGTGAGTGTGCCCGAGCTCTCGCTCCCCTATCACATGGTGACCATCCTCGCCTCTGGGTGACATGAGACTGAGGTCGCGGTTCTGGGGACTGGCCCAGAGTCACACAGTTGAGGCTGGTGGAACTGGGACCCAACTCGGGCTCTGCCAGACCCCTGCGTCTGCTGCCTGGGCAGGCATGGGCATACGCACCTGGCCTGCAAGCCCTCGTCCTGTGTGTAGAGATTGCCCAGTGGTCTCTGCTGTCCCCCCAGGTAGAGACGTGCCCAGGGACCCGCCGCTGAGCACCTCGATCTCCTCTAGCCTGTCCCTGCTGCTGCCACTTGGACTGAAGCCTTGTCTTGCACGTGGGGTAGAAAACCAAACTCAGGGCGGAATCTGGGGTATCCGGGCTCCCCCAAAGCTGATATCCCTGAGCATGCCTGCAGCCTCTCTGGGGCCTGTGGGAAGCAAGGGCCATGGCCCTGTCTGCAGGTGCCCTGCATGGAGTGCCAGTCCCCACGGCTCTTGGGCATGGCACGATGGAGGTGTCCCCAAGCAGCTGCTGCTGCAGGCACTGCGTCCAAGGGACCGACGCCCTTTTGATTCCCAGGTGTATCTGCAAGGAAACGGATGAGAACAGCGTTTTAGAGGAGAAGGGAAGCGCGGGGCCCTGCTGGTGCCTGTGGGGCTTGAGGGGAGGTGGAAAGTAGCTGGGGCTCTCCTGGGGGCCAGGAAGAGGGGCTGTGCCCCGGGTTCCTCTTAGGAGAGCCGCCCTGGAGCCTCAAGAAGCAGGGCCCGGGCGCGTTGCCCCGGCTGGGCTGGTCCCTTGCTGGCAGGTCCAGGGAAGCCCCACATGGCGTCCCGGGGGGGGGCGCTGTCTGTCCTTCCTTCTGGATCCCGTGTGTGTGTCGGGCCCAGACCCTCCTGTGTTGTACAGGTGTCCGGCCTGGGTCACCTGCTGGAGCCATGTGTCTTGTCTCTGTTCAGGGACTGCTCCAGGCAGGTGGGGCAGATGTTAGCCTTGCTGGATGCCTCAGGACCATCTCCTCCTCACCACAGGCACAGCGCCTGGAGGCCAGGAGTTTAGCCCAGGGTGATCTGGTCGCAGCCTTGGCCAGATTAGGAAGGGGACGCTGTCCCCGCCCTGCTGACCAGTGGAGACTACCACATGCCATCCCCCCTGGCCACTGCGGGCCACCTGCCCCTTCCCTGCCACGGACTCAGAGGCTGTTATCGGGGTGTCATGGGAGGAGTCCCTGACCCTTGCTGGAACCAGGACAGGCATGACCCCTCCCAGCTCCCTCCTCCCCTGGCCCTGCAGGGTCTTGGGCCAGGAAGGCCAGCCCCAGAGCTGTGTGGTGGCCTCAGCGCCGTCTCCTGGGTGCCAGTGCTTTGGCGCCACTGATTTGGCAGATGTGCTGGCTCACTCAGGTGCCCCGCTGAGGAAGGCTGCGGCCCCTCCCTCAGGCCTCCCCCTCGCTTAGCCTCTGGGCAGGGCCCTGAACGGCGGCTGTGCAGCACACAGCCATGGCGGGTGGACAGGGTTGTGGGTGGCGTTCGCTGGGGCCCACGGCACAGCTGTGGTGGGCACACTTGCAGGCTGGCTTTGCCGTGGACGCCTTGGCTGTGGGGAGTTTCCATTCCCGGTAAAGCCTGGCCGTGGGGCATGTGCTGGAGGGGTCTCCGGGGGCTCCGCCGTGTGACCCTGGGCCACTCCCTCTCCCCCTGCAACTGCTGCAGACGAGGCCTGGGACACCCACTCCCCATGGTGGAGCACTCAGCTCTGCAGAAAGGCAGCTCCCGGGGTCCTGTCCTACCCCCATCCTCCCACTGCTCGTGGGCACTGGTCATGGGCAGCAGCGTGGCCTCTGTCCTCAGGCCTCAGTTTCTCCCTCTGCTCCAGTCTGCCCTTTCCCTTCCGTGTGCCTCTGCCTGCTTGGGAGCTGCTTTCCTGGAAGAGGTGGGACACGGCCCCCAGGCCCCTCAGCGACAGGCATGTACAGGCGTGTACAGGCGCATCCAGCCCCTCAGCCCTCCTGATGGCCCTGCGCAAGTTGCCCAAAGTCAGGCCACTGTGGAGGGCAGGGCTGGGAGGTGCGACCCTCACCTGGGCTTGTTGCAGAGGCAGGTCCCACACCCCAGCCATGAGTGGCGGGCAAGGCCACAGGCAGGAGATGGGAAGGCCGCACCTCTGGCTCTGCCCTGCCCCGGCCCAGCAGGCACAGCCCAAGCTGCCTCACTCTCCTCCCCGAGCCGTTTCCTTCAGTCAGGAGAGGTATTGATTGAGTTTTGAGGCCGGGCGATCTATAAATATGCATGAGGACTGGCAGTTATTTGACTGTGTTTTCCATTGCCCTGTTGTCGCTGCTTCCTTCCAGCGCTTTCTCTGCTCTCAGCATGCGCGTCAGGCACAGGGCGACTGACGCCTCCCTCCCCGAGTGTGTCCTGGGCCTTGCTGGGGGCAGCTTCCTCCCTGGCAGGGACCTTGAGGGTAGGGCCCCTCAGAAACCACTTGCTTTGCCCGGGGCAGCCAAGGGCCCATGGCGCCCGGCCCCTGCACACACCAGGGCGTGGGCTTCTGGCTTTCCTGCCCTCTGCTCCGGGTCTTATGAGCATTTCGGCCGGAAGGAAGGTCCTTAAGGTGAAACTCACCACACTCACCCTCACAGGTTTGGGAAACCGAGGCCCAGAGAGGATGGAGACCTGCCGGCAAGTTAGGGGTAGAACTCACAGTGGGAACGGAGATTGAGCCAATGCCAGCCACCACCCAGCCTCTTCCTCCGGGACTTGGGCTGCAGACAGTCCGCTGAACACAGAGGGAAACAGGCAGTCGAGGCCGAGGCCTCCTGGGGGCACAGGTGTGGGCTTGCAAGGCAGCCCTGGAGCACCCGCACCCTCTCTAGGCCTTGTCTCTCCCCGTGCAGGCCCCTCCAAGACCGCTGTGTCTGAAGGTGGGGCCCTGTGATCTCCGGAACCCCTAGGCCCAGCCTGGAGGGGAGCTTGGAGAGACAGTAGGCCTGCAAGTGACCGGGGATCTGCCCTGCCTGTCCCAGCGTTCTCCTGCCGCACCCACCAGCCGGCTCTTCTGTTTCGCTGCGCTGGTTGACAGCACCAGAGCGCCTGCTCGCTCTGCAAGTGGAAGATTTTTGTTGAGTCGATGATTGCACCGTCGCATCCAAGGAAGGCTCCAAACTTTTCCTTTTGAGATTCTCGTCAGCGTCTCAACAGTTTTCTCAGCTGTGAATCAAACAAGGCAACAAATTTTAGCAGAAGATTATAGCCATTTTTCCCCTTTCTTCCTGGAAGCTGTCATCTAACAGCCGATTCCAGCAAGGTTGCTCCATCTCCCATCTGCTTGAGTTGAGTGGTGCCAGCCCCCGACGGTGCTCCTGCTTGCTGGCACTCACAGTGCTCAGCACCCTAGGTGGGTGGGGTGCACGGGGCCGGGGGCAGCACTAGAGGGGCTTCTCCCCATGCCTGGAGCCTCACACGGATCTCCTGGGCTGGCAGCTGGAAGTGGGTTCTGTGAGCAGGAGGTGTCCTGCCAGAATGCACAGAGGGCAGGGGTGGCCCTGAGCAAATGGACAGATGGGGCCTGGGAGGAAGTGATCTTGCCTCCCGGGCTGCAGAGCCCACCCCACATCCGCTGCCTCCTGGCCCCAGTGCAGAACCCGCTGGCCCTTCCTTTGGGCTGGAGGCTTGGTACGTCCATGGTGGGAAGTGCTTTGGTCTTTGTGTAGGAGGATCTTGAGGCTGCACTGGTCTGTGCCCTATCTGGGATGCCCCCTGGACTACCTCCTGCCCTGGTAGCCCCTCTCCCCCACCTCCAGACTTCTCAAGCCACGCTTTGAGCCCCTTGGTGCCCCTATCCACAGCTACGCCATGCAGAGCCCTAACCCCGGTCTGCAGCCCAGCGCCACCACCTTCCACACACCTCCGAAGGGTCACGTGAGTGCTGCATGCCTGTGTTCTCCTCCAGAAAGCAGCAGAATAGATGAAACAGGGCTCACAGAGCACCGCCGGGCCTGGCACCCCATGGCATCTGCAGATGGCCGCTGCCCTCACCCTCTGTCCCTTCATCTCCAGGGTGGGCCCAGCAGCAGCTCTTCTGCCATACCCTCCACTGCTCTTGGGGTACAGCTGTGACCCAGGAAGTAAGAGGGGGCCTCCCCACAACTTGGAGAAGGGTTCCAAGCCGTTTCCCGGGACCTGCTGGCTCTTACTTCATGCATTACTTTAACCACTCGAGCGACCTGGTTTTAAGCCCACAGGAGCACATCCTAGTTTAGTAAGGGTTAGTCATCATCATCCATTCATTCAACAGACACATCTTCCACATGGAGCCTATGCTGGGACAGTCCTTGGTACTGGCGGTGTGGTGGTGGAAAGCAGTCCCTGTCACCACGGAGCTGGCCTTTCTGGCGGGGAGGACGCCTACTGAGATGAGTGTTTAGGCTGATGGGGGTGTCCCGCCAGCAACAGCAGTCGCCCTTGGCAGCCGGCCTCTTCTGGGCCTCTGCTGAGCGGGCACCGAGGCACCGTGCTGCTTCGCTGCTCTGCAGGGAGAGGCAGAGGCCTGGCCCCTCACAGCCCCCATCCAGCTGGAGGGTCTTGGGTGTCCACTGTCTGCTCCCAGTGGCTGACGGCCCAGGTGAGGGGCTGCCCCTGCCTGTCTCCCTCTGCTCCCAGTTCCCTTGGTGGCCACCACACTGTACACTTGCAGGGGGTGCCAAGCCACAGAAGCCAGGCCAGCCGGTCTCCTGCCTGTCAGCTGCCTGACTCACGGGGACTTCGTCCCCGTCAGATGTGGAGGTGGTCTGCAGGCTCCGAGAAGCCACCAAGGCAGGACCCTGTGGGCACACCCTGACGTCACCTGGTCCTGCAGACTGTGGTCACTGCACGTGGTGTCTGGGCCCAGCTGGCAGGAGTAGGACAGGGCCGACGGGGTGGGGGGTGATGGTCAGGCCACGGTGCCCTGGAGGCTCTTCTGGCTGTGGAGGAGGAGGGTCTTGGGGACAGGGACCCCCTTCAGCCTCACATTCCCTAGCCCAAGCAGAACACAAGTAAGGACATTTCCTCACGGAGCCCCAGAGTTTCTCCTTCACCCGGGAGCTCCCTCCAGGCAGCCCCTCTCAGCCCATGTCCTCACCGTGGAGAGCTGCTCCTGAAGTTGAAATCGCCACACATGCAAAGGAGAAGGCTGGTTTCCCGTGGCTGCGTCTGCGCTTCCTGCTGTTTCTCACTCCCGCCCGGCTGCCATTTCTGACAGCTCTATTGAAATGCGACGCACATTCCACGTCACTCGTCCCTTCGAAGGGGGCAGTTCAGCGGCTTTTATGTCCACGGCTAGTGCAACCACTGTCACCCTTCGTCACAGGACGTTTTGATCACCTCTCAAGGAGGCCCGAACCCTCTAGTTATCCATCACCCTGCTGTCTCCTGTGCCCCAAATCCTCAGCCACCAATCGGCTACTGCCTGCCTCTGTGGGTCCGTCTGTTCTGAGCATTTCCTGGGAAGGGAGTCCCATGGCCCATTCCGAGCATTTCCTGGGAAGAGAGTCCCGTGGCCCGTTCCGAGCATTTCCTGGGAAGGGAGTCCCGTGGCCTTTGTGATTGGCTTTTCTCACTTCCCGTGTTCAAGGTTCACCCATGTGGTCACAGGTGTCGGTGATGTGTTCCTTCTTGTGGCTGAAACACTGTGTGCATGGCCGCATCTTACGTATCCAGTCATCGGCTGGTGGACATTCGAGTGGTTTCCACTTCGGGGCTGTTATGAACATTGACAGACGAGTCTGTGTGGGTGTGTGTGCAGTTCTCTCCAGGGTCTGCCTGGGACTGGGTCTGCTGGGTCACCTGGTAACCCTTTCATCATTGGAGGAACTGCCAGACTCTTCTCCAGGGCTGCCGCGCACTAGGGTTCCAGTTTCTCCCCGTCCTCACCAACGTGTTGTCGAGTGACTTCCCGGCCGTCCTGGGGGTGCAAAGTGATACCTCTCTGTGATTTCAGTTTCTGTCTCTGGATGCTGGACGATGCCGAACAGCTTTTCATGTGTTTATTGGCCTCGTAGGAGTCTCTCTGCAGATGCTTTGCCCATTGTAACATTGGGTCGTTTCAGCTGTGAACCTGCTTTGTGTGTTCAGATCTAAGTTCTTTGGGTATAGATTTGCAGACATTTTCTCCCGTTCTGTGGCTTGTTTTTGCATCTCATTGGCATCCTTTGAAGCACACAAGTTCTGAGTTTGGATGAAGTCTGATTACCTGTTTTTTCTTTTGTTCTTTGTGCTTTGGGTTAAGAATCCTTTGTTAAATCCAAGGTTAGGAGGGTTTCTTCCTCTGTTTTCTTCTACAGGTTTTACAGTTGGGCTCTCACATGGGTCTTGGATCCACAGTTACTTAGTTTTTGTTTATGGTGGGAGGCGGAGCCCACGTTCGTTCTTTGGCATGCGACAGCCCATTGTCCCAGCAGCATTTGTTGAAAAGACTGTTTTTCCCTATCCAATGGCCTTAACATCTTTCTCAGAGTCACTCAACATGGACATGTGGTTGATTGCTGGACTCTCTGCTGTGCTGTTGGTCTGTACGTCCGTCTTGATGCCCACGCCACACCGTCTTGATCGCTGTGGCTTTGTAGTAAGTTTTGAAGTCAGGAGACTGATTTCAATCCTGTGGTGGCTGTTCTGAGCCCCTGCAGTTCCTTGTGAGTTTCAGAATCAGCTTGTCAGTTCTTCAGGGAGGCCGGCTGAGTCCTGGGAGTGTCCCAGATGTGCAGATTGGTTGGTCCCGACAGCGCCAAGTCTTCTGATCCGAGACATGGGATGTTTCCTGATCCCCTAGATCCCGCCTAGTTTCCTCCCGTGCTGCTTTGCTGCCTGTGCGTTTGAATGGCTCCTCTTGGTGGGGCAGGCGCAGGAGTGGTGCTGTTTGTATAGGACACAGGGCCGTCCTCATCCCGACACTCGGCTGCCCTGGAGACAGGCCTTAGCGCAGGGCTCCCATTACTCCTGCGCTTCCAGCACCTGCTGAAATGTGTGGCGCGCAGGCTCCGAGGCATGGAACTCCGAGACATGGAGCTCGCAGGCATGGAATGGTGTGCCTGACTGTGCACCACCCCCAGCTGTGATCACAGCAGCAGCCTGGAAGTTTGGCTGTTGCCCCCAGCCACCTTGGGGCACAGTCCTGTCTCACCTGGAGCAGAGGTTCTGGGTCCCCAGGGGCTCAGGTGTGGCCTCCTCCTGGAAGGGCCAGGAATGTCCCCTCCACGTGCTGAGTATGGCCCAGGAGGCCCCTCTGTGGGATACCAGCTGCTTTCATTGTGAGTGGCGGCTCCACCACTGTGTTCACAGCTGTGCTGAGAGTGTCCAGGGCCTGGAAATCATGTCAGATGGACAGGTGTGTGGATGGATGGACAGAAGGAAGGAAGGAAGGATGGCAGGAACGAACCCATGGAGGTCAAGAGCCTGGCCCACAATCACAGTGGGGACGTGAGAGGGTGGGTGGCGCCCAGTCTGCCCCTCCCGTGTTGCCTCTAGGGGCTCTGCCTTCTCCAGGCGTTAGGCAGGGAACGTCCCCTGAACTTACAGAAAGGCGAGTAGCTGCCCGGATTGTTGCCATCTGCACAGAGCCCTGGCGCCCGTCCTCCCCCTCCTTGGCCCTCCTGGGAGGTGGGTTGTCCACACCACCAGTTACGGAGCCCAGGTTTGTTCTCAGCCCTGGTCAGTGAGCGGTGCCATTGGCAGGTCGCTCCGCCCCGGCCGCAGGTGCCCAGTGAATGCTCTCCGTGACCCAGCGCCTCCTGCTGCAGGTGGAAGCCGGGCCACGGGAACCTGCTCCAAACTTGGCCTCACTGTGGCTCTGGGAGAGCAGGACCTGGTGGTGCATGCATGGCGCTGAGGAGGACACGCCTGGGGGTTGATCCCAGCCTGCACACGGTGGCTTTGCACACACCAAGCCTTCGCCCCCAGCGGGGCCAGCAGTGCAGTGCGCTGCCCTGTTGGGGGCCGGAGGGTGACAGGATGGGCATTAAAGAAGAACGTCACAGTTTTATCTTCTCTCTGTTTTGATTTGGTTTCCTTCATCTCTACTGGCTCCCGCTTTTGGTCATTAAATCCTCTGATATGCAGAATTGTTTCCTGGACCTCAAGCCCCCTATCAAGGGGGAAACCTCACCCCAGGATGATGGACCGGTCAGGGGCACCCTGGCTGGGGGTGGGGCTGCACCTCTGGCTCTCGTTCCTGCCCGTGGAACATTGAGCATTGCCAGGACATCCACCCCGGGGAACTCGACATCCTCAGGCACTGCTGGGTCCAATGCCAGCGCTGGACGTGCCACCGCTGAGCCCCCACCCCTCCGGAAAGTCCGCCTGTCTGCTAAGTGGGAGGACGCTGGGGCCAGGTGAGGCCTCGCTGGGCAGCCTCCAGGACGGTCACTACCTTCTCCCACCTGGAGGACCCTTCAGGAGGTCAGCAGTATTGAAGCCTGGGGAGGAAGAGGAGGGTGAGGCCTAGGGGAGGAGGGTCTCACTGCTCTGGGTCAGAGGAGGGCTGAGTCCACGCCGTTTGGCCTCGTCCTTGCCGGGGTTCAGCTGACTACAGCCCCGCCTGCTGTGCAGCCCCTAAACTAAGAACCGTTGTACATTTTTAAAGGGTTGAAGAAAATCAAAAGAAGAATATTTTGGGACACACGCGAGTTATCTGAAATTCAGAGTCATGTTTCCGTGCCCGCAGCTCCATCAGCGGGGCCCATGCTGGCCTCGTGTGCCCCACGGCTGCTTTCTGGGTGCAGTTGCAGTGCTACGTGGTTGGGATGGGGGTGGGGTGACTACACAGCCCTGTGACTGGCTGGTCCCCGCAAGAGGCGGCCCCACCCCCCGTCTGCATCCTCCCTGGCTCCTCGAGGTTCCGGCTCCGTAGGATGGTGGAGAGGTTGAGATGCTGTCCAGTCCTCAGAGGCCCCGGAAAGCCAGCGCCGCCCTTCAGAGGGTCCTCCTGAGCATGTGTGGGTGGCTGGATTCTGCACACTGGGTTTTCTTACCCTGGCTGTGCAAACTGAATGAAGTAGCAATCCTTTCAACCCCAAGAGTCTGTGATTCAGCCAGAGTTACAAGATGTCTCTTCATCCTCTGAGGTTTACAAGGTTCTCAGAAAACCAGTGAAGAGCTGCGCAGATTCTCTCCCGCCCCGGCCCAGCGGCGGGGGCTGCCGCCTCCATCTCCCCTGGGCCTGACTGGGTGGATTTCCCCTCCCCTCCTCCTTCCCAGGAGAAGCACAGAGGGAGCAGCCAAGTGAGCCATGTCTGCAAACCTGCTTCCCTCTGCGGCGGCCTCTGCCATGTTCCATGGGGCCAGGGGTCCCTGGTCCAGGTCAGCATGTCCATCTCCACTGGCTCTTCCATGAGGCAGGGGTGGCAGGGTCAGCCATTAACTTGTGTGACGTGATGTCAGGGGGATGTCTTAGAGTCCGGGGTGGCACCAGGAGGGGTGAGGTCTCTTCCCTTCTTCCCCATCCCCTCCTCCCTCCCTATGGGAAGCACATTCTGGGCCCTGGGACCACGATTGCCCACGGCTGACGGGCTCCAGCCCCACTCAGGCGCCCTGCAGTGGGCACGGCCCAGGCCAGGCCTCGCCGTCCTTCAGGGACTTGGAGAGCAGTGGCCCACCACAGCTTGGGCTCTGGGAGGCTGGAGGCTTACTGCGCCTGGTCGCTTCACTTCATGGGATGTGTCCACACCGGCCTCTCTCCTGAGAGCGTGGGGTGACCTGAACACACGAAATGTTTCCCTGTTCCCGTTTGGGAGATAGGACAGTGTGTGGACAGAAGCCCCAAGGGCGGCGGGAACTTATTGCCAAAGGGGAGGAGGCCATCGCTAAGCACGGAGCTGGCCTGGCTCGCTGGCACACCCCTCATTCACGGGGGCTGGTGGTGTCTGGGCCTGAGGGACGGGGTGCCCACCCAGTCTCACTGCCCCACAGCTGACAGCCACGAACAGCAGAGTCTCAGCACTTGGTGGGAGCCCTGGCCCGTGTGTGTGTGCGCCGCTGGCCCTGGCCCCGTCCCTGGCCCGTGTGTGTGTGTAACTCTGGCCCCGTCCCTGGCCCATGTGTGTGTGTGTGCCTCTGGCCCCGGTCCTAGCCCATGTGTGTGTGTGTCTCTGGCCCCAGTCCTAGCCCGTGTGTGTGTGTGTGCCACTAGCCCCGACCCGGGCCCATGTGTGTGCGCCTTTTCATGTGTTTATCAGCTTTTTGGGTGTCTCTCTTTGGGAAATGTCTGCTCACATTTTTGACTCATTTTTAGAGTGGGTTGTCTGACATGCCCTTGGTTATTTCTGAGTTCTTCGTATGTTCTGGATCTGAACTCTTTCTCAGAAATGTGATTTTCAGACAGCACCACCTGCTCTGTGGGTGCCTTTCCACTGTTGCGGTGGATGAAGTTCTTGACTTGTATAAGGTCAGTTGTACTCTTTTTTTTTTTTTTTTCTTTTACGGCCACCACTTCCTGAACCCTGTTTGAGAAAGCTGTGTCTACTCCCAGGAGACAGAACGTGGTGGAACCGATGTTTATGTTGGCATGAGGTCGCAGTCTCGGGGTGCGCAGTGACCCTGCACTTCCCTGCCCCGGGCGGCTGTCCCCTGCTGCAGGACGGCTGTCCCCTGCCCCGGGCGGCTGTCCCCTGCCCCGGGCAGCTGTCCCCTGCCACAGGACGGCTGTCCCCTGCCCCGGGCAGCTGTCCCCTGCTGCAGGATGGCTGTCCCCTGCCCCGGGTGGCTGTCCCCTGCCCTGGGTGGCTGTCCCTTGCTGCAGGACGGCTGTCCCCTGCCTCGGGGGGCTGTCCCCTGCCCTGGGCGGCTGTCCCCTGCTGCAGGACGGCTGTCCCCTGCCCTGGGCGGCTGTCCCCTGCTGCAGGGCTGCGTGATGCTCATTGCTGGGGGTCGGTCACCTACCACAGGTCAGCAGGCTGGGCCTCCAGGCGCACTCCTACCTCAAGGATGCCACGCACGTCCCCGCCCTGGGTTTCACGGGAGCATCAGGTTGCAAGGCACGTTCCTGAGCCACGCACGCCGGTGCCAGGCTCCCTCGCCCTCCATCTCTGTGTGGTTGACCTTGTTTCTCTTGTGGCACGGGGCACCTTCCAGGCTGGCCGGGAAGAGATGGGAACATGGCCACACGGGCTCCAAGCCTCCTCCCAGCCAGAAACCTCAGAGAAGAGGAAGCCTCCCTCCTGGGCACTAAGCATGGAACTCCGGGAAGTGCTGCGCTTAGCTGAACCAGGGCCGTGTCCCCTCTCACCCTCTTCCTGTGGTTAGGCAGAAGGGACCCAGCAGGTGACCAGGCCTTGGTCCTGCACCTGTCCACAGGGCACAGGGAAGAAGCCATTCCTTCAAGGAGAGACAGCTGCCAGGCAGGCTCAAGAAGACAAAAGAACCGAGCACTGTGCTGTGTGTGACCTGTGCTGCACGTGTGCCTGGGCCATGGTGACACGTGCTGCGTGTGACCCGTGCCACATGTCTTCCTGGGCCATGGTGACCCATGCTGTGTGTGTTCCTGCAGGGTGACTATGACCAGAGCAGGACCAAAGTGCTGCACATGAGCCGGAACCCCGCCAGTGTGGCCAGGCAGCGCCTGCGTGAGGACCACAGCCAGCTGCAGGCAGAGTGCGAGCGACTGCGAGGGCTCCTGCGCGCCATGGAGAGAGGCGGCACCGTCCCAACTGACCTTGAGGCTGCCGCCGCAAGTCTGCCATCATCCAAGGAGGTAGCAGGTAGGCACCCCCCACCCCCGGCCCCCGCCATCTTCGACCTTCCGTGGGTAGGTCCATCTGCGCACCCTTGGGGCAGCCTACGGCTGTCACCTGCCTGTCATCCCCAGAGGGTCTGTCTTCCCCTGTGGGCAGCCAGGCCTGGTGGTTGCTGGAGCAGAGCACCCCGGCCCCGTGTCCCCATGCACCTGCAGGGTTGTGCAAACAGGTGGAGCCATCCAAGTTTGCAGGCAGCAGTGGAGAAACAAGGGGCTGAAATCTTAGGCCCTTAAACAAATTCATATCATTTGTTAGTTTATACACACACCATTAATCACAAGTAAATCTAATCCTCTCCAAAAACAAGTCCGTCTCTCACCAGCCTAAGTGCACCTCACGGAGTCCAGAGAACCCTTTGCAGCGAAGGCCTGCGGCGCTTCAGGGAAGAGTGGGGCCTCCACAAGGGCCAGCGGGGCCTGCCTGCACCCTCCAGGTCTAAGTCAGGCCCGCGGCCTTTGGCATGCCAGCCTATCCCCTGATGTGGTGAGGTGGTGCTTTTCATCCGATGACACCCTCTCCTGTTTCTTCCCACCTACTTGCCATCGCACCCTATACTGTGGGAGAGCATTCCCCGTGAGCCTGCAGGTGCAGAGGTTGTGTGGCGGTCGCTTTTCCCCTTCCTGCAGCCTAGCACCAAGGCGGATGTATCAGGAGTGATTGTCCTCTGTGATCCTTTGTGGGGAGGGTCTTAGGTGGGGGCTTCCCTCCCTCTTCATGCCCCACCCCATAAGCCAAGCCTGCCCTGAGTCTGGGCGCACCCTGCCAGCAGGTAGGGGCTTGGTGGCTGGCTCTTGGGTGGTCCGCCCTCCTGGAGTAGCACGGTGGGGATGGAGGACAACAGCCAGAAGGGGAGGCCTGTCTTGCCAGATCGAGGGGTGAGCTGATGGCATTCGGGGGCTCCTTTCCAGCTCCCCACCCACACCAGGGCTGCTCCTGGTCTCCACTGTGGCTGTGAGGGCCTGAGCCCCCATGTCACCAGCCCCGCTTCTGGTTCAGCCGTGGCTCCCTCTCCCTGCTGCATTCTGCAGGTGTTATGGGCAAGTTTTAGAGCTGAGCATGCAGACTTGGAGCCGTGTTTATTGGTGGCACTGCACCCTGGGAGAGGATTTGGGAAGGGGCCTTCCGTTCCCTGCTGTCACGGGCCGGTGCCTTGGCTGTGTGCCCATTCGCTCATCTGTTTGTTCACCTGTCGTCTGGGTCCCTGGGCCTCTTGGGTTCGCTCGTCTGTTCCTTACCTGTTGTCTGGGTCTCTGGGCCTCTCGGGTTCGCTCGTCTATTTCTTACCTGTCGTCTGGGTCCCTGGGCCTCTCGGGTTCGCTTGTCTGTTCGTTCCCCTGTTGTCTGGGTCTCTGCTCAGTCTCGGGTTAGCTCGTCTGTTTCTTACTGTCGTCTGGGTCTCTGGGCCTCTTGGCCTCTTAGGTTCGCTTGTCTGTTCCTTACCGTCATCTGGGTCTCTGTGCGTCTCGGGTTCGCTCGTCTGTTCGTTCCCCTGTCGTCTGGGTCTCTGTGCGTCTGGGGTTCGCTCGTCTGTTCCTTACCTGTCGTCTGGGTCTCTGGGCCTCTCGGGTTCACTCGTCTGTTCCTTACCTGTCATCTGGGTCTCTGGTTCGCTCGTCTGTTCCTTACCTGTCGTCTGGGTCTCTGTGCATCTCGGGTTCGCNTGGTTCGCTCGTCTGTTCCTTACCTGTCGTCTGGGTCTCTGTGCATCTCGGGTTCGCTTGTCTGTTCCTTACCTGTCGTCTGGGTCTCTGTGCGTCTCAGGTTCGCTCGTCTGTTGGTTCCCCTATTGTCTGGGTCTCTGTGCGTCTCAGGTTCGCTTGTCTGTTCGTTTACCTGTTGTCTCGGTCTCTGTGCATCTCGGGCACGCGGGTGGTCAGCATCTGGCTGTGACAGGTGTCCCGGGCCTTGGCTGATAGGGAGCAGGGGGTGTAGAGAGGCATGTCCAAGCTGACTGTGGAGAAGTCAGGACCAGCATGGTCTGGAAGCAGGAAGGGGAGGATGAGCAGAGGCCTGGGATAGGCAGGGCTACGCCATATTGCACTGCCAGGAGGTGAGGATGGATCGGGTGTCCAGGCCCCCGTGGCTGATGGTGAGGATGGATCAGGTGTCCGGGCCCCCGTGGCTGATGGTGAGGATGAATCAGGCGTCCGGGCCCCCGTAGCTGATGGTGAGGATGGATCAGGTGTCCAGGCCCCAGTGGCTGATGGTGAGGATGAATCAGGCGTCCAGGCCTCGGTGGCTGATGGTGAGGATGGATCAGGCGTCCGGGCCCCCCTGGCTGATGGTGAGGATGCATCAGGCGTCCGGGCCCCAGTGGCTGATGGTGAGGATGGATCAGGCGTCTGGGCCCCCGTGGCTGATGGTGAGGATGGATCAGATGTCCGGGCCCCAGTGGCTGATGCAGCTCGTGTCTGTGCCCCCAAAAATCACAGTGATGGTAGAGGCTTCTGTTTCATGTAAGGTCTAACCCCACAGAGGGAGAGGATACAGAGGCAGACTTTTGGAATCTGGAATGGGCGGGTGAGCGGTGAGAGGACTGAGTAGACTCGGGAAACCAGAATCTAAGTCGACGGCGGGTAGAGCTGAGAACCTGCCTGAGTTACACCTCAAAACTCCAACATGGCCCAGGAACTGGCTGCAAGTGACATTAGGGGAGGAATGCCGCTGACTGAAATACAGTGGATCTGAAGACTTGAATGCTGAATTATGAGACAGGTCCTCAGGATCATCTGTCCGTCTGTGTGCCCTGGGCAGTTGGCCTCTCCCCAGGAAAGATGAAAACTCCAAAACAAGCCAGCAGTTTATTCTTGGAGCAGTGATCCTTAATAGTGCAGTCCCCAGGCTGGCCACAGCCTCCCCGGGAGCCTCTTAGAAATGTGGATTCTCGGGGGAGGTTCCAAGATAGCCGAATAGGAACAACTCCAGTCTACAGCTCCCAGCGTGAGCAACGCAGAAGACGGTGATTTCTGTATTTCCAACTGAGCTTTGAAAAGAGTAGTGGTTCTCCCAGCACAGAGTTTGAGATCTGAGAACAGCAGACTGCCTCCTCAAGTGGATCCCTGACCCCTGAGTAGCCTAACTGGGAGGCACCTCCCAGTTGGGGCCGACTGACACCTCATACTTCCGGCTGTCCTTCTAAGACGAAGCTTCCGGAGGAAGGATCAGGCAGCAACATTTGCTGTTCTGCAGTTTTTGCGGTTCTGCAGCCTCCACTGGTGATACCCAGGCAAACAGGGTCTGGAGCAGACCTCCAGCAAACTCTAACAGACCCGCAGCTGAGGGTCCTGACTGTTAGAAGGAAAACTAACAAACAGAAAGGACATCCACACCAAAACCCCATCTGTACATCACCATCATCAAAGACCAAAGGTGGATAAACCACAAAGATGGGGAGAAACCAGAGAAAAAAGCTGAAAATTCTAAAAATCAGAACGACTCTTCTCCTCTAAAGGAACGCAACTCCTTGCCAGCAACAGAACAAAGCTGGATGGAGAATGACTTTGACGACTTGAGAGAAGAAGGCTTCATAAGATCGGTAATAACAGACTTCTCCGAGCTAAAGGAGGATGTTTGAACCCATTGCAAAGAAGCCAAAACCCTTGAGAAAAGATTGGATGAATGGCTAACTAGAATAAACAGCATAGAGAAGACCTTAAATGACCTGATGCAGCTGAAAACCATGACACAAGAACTATATGATGCATGCCCAAGCTTCAGTAGCTGATTCGATCAACTGGAAGAAACAGTATCAGTGATTGAAGATCAAATGAAAGAAATGAAGTGAGAAGAGAAGTCTAGAGAAAAAAGAGTAAAAAGAAATTAACTAAGTCTCCAAGAAATATGGGACTATGTGAAAAGACCAAATCTACGTCTGATTGGTGTACCTGAAAGTGACAGGGTGAATGGAACCAAGTTGGAAAACACTCTTCAGGGTATTATCCAGGAGAACTTCCCCAACCTAGCAAGGCAGGCCAACATTCAAATTCAGGAAATACAGACAACGCCACAAAGATACTCCTCAAGAAGAGCAACTCCAAGACACATAATTGTCAGATTCACCAAAGTTGAAATGAAGGAAAAAATATTAAGGGCAGCCAGAGAGAAGGGTCTGGTTACCCACAAAGGGAAGCCCATCAGACTAACAGCGGATCTCTTGGCAGAAGCTGTACAAGCCAGAAGAGAGTGGGGACCGATATTCAACATTCTTAAAGAAAAGAATTTTCAACCCAGAATTTCATATCCAGCCAAACTAAGCTTCCTAAGTGAAGGAAAAATAAAATCCTTTACAGACAAGCAAATGCTGAGAGATTTTGTCACCACCAGGCTTGCCTTACAAGAGCTCCTGAAGGAAGCACTAAACATGGAAAGGAACAACTGGTACCAGCCACTGCAAAAACATGCCAAATTGTAAAGACCATCAATGCTAGGAAGAAAGCGCATCAACTAACGAGCAAAATAACCAGCTAACATCATAATGACAGGATCAAATTCACACTTAACTATTAACCTTAAACATAAATGGGCTAAATGCTCCAATTAAAAGACACAGACTGGCAAATTGGATAAAGAGTCAAGACCCATCAGTTTGCTGTATTCAGGAGATCCATCTCACATGCAAAAACACACATAGGCTCAAAATAAAGGGATGGAGGAAGATCTACCAAGCAAATGGACAATAAAAAAAAAAAAAAAAAAAAAGCAGGGGTTGCAATTCTAGTCTCTGATAAAATAGACTTTAAACCAACAAAGATCAGAAGAGACAAAGAAAGCCATGACATAATGGTAAAGGGATCAATTCAACAAGAAGAGCTAACTGTCCTAAATACATATGCACCCAATACAGGAGCACCCGGATTCATAAAGCAACTCCTTAGAGACCTACAAAGAGACTTAAACTCCACAACAATAGTAATAGGAGATTTTAACACCCCACTATCAGCATTAGATGGATCAACAAGACAGAAGATTAACAAGGATATCCAGAACTTGAACTCAGCTCTGCACCAAGCGAACCTAATAGACATCTACAGAACTCTCCACCCCAATGAACAGAATATACATTCTTCTCAGCACCACATCGCACTTATTCTGAAATTGACCACATAGTTGGAAGTAAAGCACTCCTCAGCAAATGTAAAAGAACAGAAATTTTAACAAACTGTCTCTCAGACCACAGGGCGATCAAACTAGAACTCAGGATTAAGAAACTCACTCGAAACCACTCAACTACATGGAAACTGAACAACCTGCTCCTGAATGACTACTGGGTACATAATGAAATGAAGGCAGAAATAAAGATGTTCTTTGAAACCAATGAAAACAAAGACACAACGTACCACAATCTCTGGGACACATTTAAAGCAGTGTGTAGAGGGAAATTTATAGCACTAAATGCCCACAAGAGAAAGCAGGAAAGATCTAAAATTGACACCCTAACATCACAATTAAAAGAACTAGAGAAGCAAGAGCCAACACATTCAAAAGCTAGCAGAAGGCAAGAAATATCTAAGATCAGAGCAGAATTGAAGGAGATAGAGACAGAAAAGACACTTCAAAAAATCAGTGAATCCAGGAGCTGGTTTTTTGAAAAGATAACAAAATCGATAGACCGCTAGCAAGACTAATAAGAAAAGAGAGAAGAATCAAATAGATGCAATAAAAAATGATAAAAGGGTTATCACCACTGACCCCACAGAGATAGAAACTACCATCAGAGAATTCTATAAACCCCTCTACGCAAATAAACTAGAAAATCTAGAAGAAATGGATAAATTCGTGGACACACACACCCTCCCAAGACTAAACCAGTAAAAAGTTGAATCAATGAATAGACCAATAACAGGCTCTGAAATTGAGGCAATAATTAAGAGCCTACCAACCAAAAAAAGTCCGAGACTAGATGGATTCACAGCCGAATTCTACCAGAAGTACAAGGAAGTGCTGGTACCATTCCTTCTGAAACTATTCCAATCAATAGAAAAAGAGGGAATCCTCCCTAACTCATTTTATGAGGCCAGCATCATCCTGATACCAAAGCCTGGCAGAGACACAACAAAAAAAGAGAATTTTAGACCAATGTCCTTGATGAACATTGATGCAAAAATCCTCTGTGAAATACTGGCAAACCGAATCCAGCAGCACATCCAAAAGCTTGTACACTATGATCGAGTGGGCTTCATCCCTGGGATGCAAGGCTGGTTCAACATACGCAAATCAATAAATGTAATCCATCATATAGACAACCGAAGACAAAAACCACATGATCATCTGAATAGATGCGGAAAAAGCCTTCTTCCAAAATTCAACAGCCCTTCATGCTAAAATCTTTCAATAAGTTAGGTATTGATGGGATGTATCTCAAAATAATACGAGCTCTTTATGACAGACCCACAGCCAATATCATACTGAATGGGCAAAAACTGGAAGCATTCCCTTTGAAAACTGGCACAAGACAGGGATGCCCTCTCTCACCACTCCTATTCAGCATAGTGTTGGAAGTTCTGGCCAGGGCAATCGGGCAGGAGAAAGAAATAAAGGGTATTCAGTTAGGAAAAGAGGAAGTCAAATTGTCCCTGTTTGCAGATGACATGATTGTATGTTTAGAAAACCCCATTATCTCAGCCCAAAATCTCCTTAAGCTGATAAGCAACTTCAGCAAAGTCTCAGGATACAAAATCAGTGTGCAAAAATCACAACCATTCCTATACACCAATAACAGACAAACAGAGAGCCAAATCATGAGTGAACTCCCATTCACAATTGCTTCAAAGAGAATAAAATACCTAGGAATCCAACTTACAAGGAATGTGAAGGACCTCTTCAAGGAGAACTACAAACCACTGCTCAACGAAATAAAAGAGGACACAAACAAATGGAAGAGCATTCCATGCTCATGGATAGGAAGAATCAATATTGTGAAAATGACCATACTGCCCAAGGTAATTTATCAATTCAATGCCATTCCCATCAACCTACCAATGACTTTCTTCACAGAATTGGAAAAAACTACTTCAAAGTTCATATGGAACCAAAAAAGAGCCCATGTTGCCAAGGCAATCCTAAGCCAAAAGAACAAAGCTGGAGGCCTCATGCTACCTAACTCCAAACTATACTACAAGGATACAGTAACCAAAACAGCATGGTACTGGTACCAAAACAGAGATATAGACCAATGGAACAGAACAGAACTCTCAGAAATAATACCACACATCTACAACCATCTGATCTTTGACAAACCTGACAAAAACAAGAAACGGGGAAGGGATTTCCTATTTAATAATTGGTGCTGGGAAAACTGGCTAGCCATATGTAGAAAGCTGAAACTAGATCCCTTCCTTACACCTTATATAAAAATTAATTCAAGAAGGATTAAAGACTTAAATGTCAGACCTAAAACCATAAAAACCCTAGAAGAAAACCTAGGCAATATCATTCAGGACATAGTCATGGGCAAGGACTTCATGTCCAAAAGCAACAGCAACAAAAGCCAAAATCAAGAAATGAGATCTAATTAAAGAGCTTCTGCACAGCAAAAGAAACTATCATCAGAGTGAACAGGCAGCCTACAGAATGGGAGAAAATTTTTTCAATCTACCCATCTGAAAAAGGGCTAATATGCAGAATCTACGAAGAACTTCAACAAATTTACCAGAAAAAAATCAACCCCATCAAAAAGTGGGTGAAGGATATAAACAGACACTTCTCAACAGAAGACATTTATGCAGCAAACAGACACATGAAAAAATGCTCATCATCACTGGCCATCAGAAATGTAAATCAAAACCACAATGAGATACCATCTCACACCAGTTAGAATGGCAATCATTAAAAAGTCAGGAATCAACAGGTGCTGGAGAGGGTGTGGAGAAATAGGAACACTTTCACACTGTTGGTGGGACTGTAAACTAGTTCAACCATTGTGGAAGACAGTGTGGCAATTCCTGAAGGATCTAGAAGTAGAAATACCATTTGACCCAGCCATCCCATTACTAGGTGTATACCCAAAGGATTGTAAATCATGCTGCTATAAAGACACATGCACATGTATGTCTATTGCGGCACTATTCACAATAGCAAAGACTTGGAGTCAACCCAAATCTCCATCAGTGACAGACTGGATTAAGAAAATGTGGCACATACACACTGTGGAATACTATGCAGCCGTAAAAAAGGATGAGTTCACGTTCTTTGTAGGGACATGGATGAAGCTGGAAACCGTAATTCTCAGCAAACTATCGCAAGGACAGAAAACCAAATACCACATGTTCTCACTCATAGGCAGGAATTGAACAATGAGATCACTTGGACGCAGGAAGGGAAACATCACACACCGGGGCCTGTCGTTGGGGGGAGGAGCGGGGAAGGATATCATTAGGAGATATACCTAATGTAAATGAGGAGTTAATGGGTGCAGCACACCAACGTGACACATATATACATATGTAACAAACCTGCACATTGTGCACATGTACCCTAGAACTTAAAGTATGATTTAAAAAAAAATTTAAATTAAAAAAAGGAAGAAATGTGGATTCTTGGGTCTCATCTCAGACTTGCTCAACCAGAGGCCTGGGGGTGGCCGGCAGTCTGTGCTAGGCAGCCCTGCAGACCACGCAGATGCTCAGTGAGTTTGTGGATTGCTGCTCTGGAGAAGGCAGGCGAGGTCCCGGGACAGGCCCGAGTCAGGACAACAGGCCTGAACTGAGCCCGGACCACACGCCCCTGCCACGTGCCCTGCAGAACGTGGGCAGCAGGTGTGACCCTGTAGGCCATGGTGGAAAGACCTCCCTGTGGATCTGAGTGGCCCAGAAGGACCTGGCGTTGGCAGTTCCCCAGCTCAACGGCGCCCATGGATCGCTCCCTGGGCAAAACCATGGCAGGTGGCTGCACGCTTCTCCCTGGAGCATCCCTGGGCCCCTAGTGCCCTCCCCTCGTGAGGAGCCGATACCCAGGGATCGTCAGATGGCCCAAAGGAAAGGACAGGAAACGAGCGGGGGAAACAGAGCAAAGCGAACTGCAGAGAAGCACAGCGTCCACGGGGAGGGAACCCACTGTCCCAGCGAAGGAAACCTCCGACCACTGTCTCCTGGATCTCCTCAGAGAGAAGGTGGGGCTTCGGCAACCAAACGACAGGGCAGCTTAACACACACGAAGAGAAAGCAGTGAATAGTGGGAAGGTAAAAATAGGGAACGGTGACTGGAAGTCTAAGTAGAAGATTTGTAGGATAACGTTGAGAAAGTCTGTCTGAAAGCAAAGACAATGAGATGGAAAACAGGAGAAGAAAGGTAAGAACATTAGAGGCACAGCCCACCATCTGAACAACAGGAGCGCAGAAGGAGGAAACAGGGAAAAACAGCAGATGATACGGAAGTGCCTCAACGCCGTCCCCCTGAAGGAAGAACACAACTCCCTGCCTCCCGGGAGAGGCTCAGACCGGGCTGTCTGTGGACGGAGATAGACCCACACAGTGTATGGCAACGTGAAGACTCAGGACACAGGACGAAAGGAAGACCCTGAGAACTTCAGAGAAGAAACACGGAGGTCGCTTGTCGAAGGATCCAGGATCAGTCATCTAGCACTTCCAAGGAGCAGCACCTCCGAGTTTCCAGCAGAGTGACCTGCATCTCAGGATCTTGTAGCCCCCCAGTCCCCATCAGGTCTGAAGGAAGAAGTACATGCATCTGCAGGGTTCAAGGTCTTAAAAACTTGACTGCTCCACACGCTGTCTCAGTAAGCTGGCAGAGGATGTGCTCCTGAGGGATGAGGGAGTAAACCAGGAAAGAGCATGGCTGTGGCAAGCAGAGCAGACCACAGGGGCTTCCGCCGTGGGAGCAGAGGAGGAAGCCCTCAGGCCTGGGGAGCAGCCGGCAGGGGCTGGAACGGGCCAGAAGTTCTGGGATATAGAGCAGAGAAGGAAACCCCCAGGGCTGGGGAGCCTCCAGCGAGGGCTGGAACCCACCAGAGGTTCTGGGAAAGAACCTGGTGCATTGGGTGTCGCGATGTGGACCGGAGCTTTCCACACGTGTGTGCCAGGCATGGGCTTCCATGGACGTTGGTGCCTGGGTCCCTGTGTCGCTCTTTGGCAACCTTCTTCCCTGCATGCCACAGACATTTCTCAGGTTTAGGTTTGCCACCCCACAAAAAGACTGGGAAGCACCTGCGTAGACAGCTGGCAAAGAGGGACGACCGACGAGCGCCTAGAAAGCTGAGTGCGTGGGAAGCAGGGTGATCGCTGGCTCCGGGGGCAGCAGAGTTGCGCGAGAAGCAGCAGTGTCCGTGTGCTCCGAGCTGACCCTGAGCAGCTTCACACAGTCGTAAGGGAGCTGAGACCTGATCTCATATCTTACAGCCCTAAGCCTCATATTAAGAAAGGGGACAGGAGCCGGGTACAGTGGCTCACGCCTATAATCCCAGCACTTTGGGAGGCTGAGGCGGGCAGATCATGAGGTCAGGAGATCGAGACCATCCTGGCTAACACAGTGAAACTCCGTCTCTATTAAAAATACAAAAAAAAATTAGCCGGGCGTGGTGGCGGATGCCTGCAGTCCCAGCTATTCAGGAGGCTGAGGCAGGAGAATGGCGTAAACCCGGGAGGCGGAGCTTGCAGTGAGCCAAGATCGTGCCACTGCACTCTAGCCTGGGCGACAGAGCAAGACTCTGTCTCAAAAAAAAAAAAAAAAAAAGAAGGGGGGACATGGAGGAGGGAGACACATGCTGCAGGGCAGGAGGGAGGGCAAGCTGAAGCCTCACTGTCTCTCGGGAAGTCAGCAGGACGCCCGAGTTCTTAAGTCCAGAAGGAGCCACAGAACGTGTGTTCCAGAGAAATGTAGTTAATACCGACATGATCGGCTGAGAGGTGAACACGGTGGTCTCTGGAGAGAATGGAAGGAAACAAGAAGTGTGGAGACCGCTGTTTCCTGATACACCCCACAGAATTTCTGGGCTCTTAACTCATGTGCGTGTAAATCTAAAATTAAAAAGAGAAAAGTCCAGGTCACACCACTTGCTGCCAGAGAGGGCCATCCCCTCCCCATTCTCCAGATGAGGAGCAGGGTGTGCCCGCGGCGTCAGCAGACATGGACCCCATGGCGCGCCCTCGCTCCTGTGACCGTGGGTGGGGTTAAGAGTTGGGGGTGTTCCTGCTGCATCCGCAGACCCTTGACATGGACCCCACGATGCACCTTCGCTCCTGTGACCATGGGTGGGTGAGGAGTTGGGGGTGTTCCCGCAGCATCAGCAGACCCTTGATATGGGCTCTACGACATGCCCTCGCTCCTGTGACCATGGGTGGGGTGAGGAGTTGGGGGTGTTCCCACGGTGTCAGCAAACCCTTGACATGGGCCCCACGATGCACCCTTGCTCCTGTGACCGTGGGTGGGCTGCCTGCACAGTCCCTGCAAGGGGTGGGATGGCAGGTCTGATCCTGAGACAGAGACGGATGCTCCTCCCCTGCCTGGCTGGCCCTGAGCATGGGATAGGGGTGGCTCTCCTGGGTCAGGAGAGACCAGGGTAAGTTGTGAGGGCTTCAGGCCAACTGGTCTGCAGATGGCAGGCCTCTCACTGGCTAAGGGAGAGCTGGGTGGCCTGAGACAGCGCCTAGTGACCCACCAGGGGGCCAGTCCCGGGGAGTCCCCTCACACCCTGATCACCCGGCATCTCGGGGTTCGGCAGATGTCTCTTCTTGCTCTGGGGAATCAGGGCCCCCAGGGAACAAGGTGAGGGGACGTGATGGTGGGACGAGGCAAGGGGGCGCGTGACAGTGGGGTAGACAAGGGGACGCAGCAGTGAGGCAGGGCGAGCAGACTTGGTGGGGGGATGTGGCGGGGGGGACAGGGTGAAGGGATGTGGTGGTGGGATGGGGTGAGCGGACATGGTGGGGGGATGGGGCGAGGGGACGTGGCAGGGGGACAGGACAAGGGGGTGTGGCGGTGGGGTAGACGAGGGAATGTAGCAGTAGCAGTGAGGCGGGGCGAGCGGGCGTGGTGGGGGGGAACAGGACAAGGGGACGTGGTGGGGGGATGGGGTGAGCGGACATGGCAGTGAGGCTGCAGGGTCAAGAGCTCCCTTTCATGTTTGCCACAGCTTCCCCAAGGGCTGTCTCTGGTGTGGGCCCCAGACCTCTGGCCAGAGAGGACACAGAAACACACACAGAGGCCCCTGCCCTCGAGGATCTGAGTCACTGCTCAGAAGGGCAGGCAGGAAAACCCTTGTGGTTTTCCTGGTTTTTCTGACAAGGCAGTCACTAAACAACTCTTGCCATTAGCACGGGCCCTTGACTGATAGGAGCCCCAAACTCCGGCCTCCCGTGCTGGCTCTGGCTCCTCACTCAGCCCCCCTGCCGCGTCCAGGCTGGGCCAGGGAGATTGTTAATTGCAGCTTAATTAGGTAACGCATTAATATTAAAATAATTTAATCTTATCAGAGCAGCACGTTGAAGGTGATCAAATTTGTCACTGCCTGTGTGGGCACAGCTGATCCTAGAGGTGTCTCTGGGGAGGCGGGAGGCAGGGGAGGGACGGGGAGAATGGAGGAGCGAGGAAGAGGGAGAAGAGATACCAGGGAGGAGAAGGGAGGAGGTAGAAGAAGAGAGGGGAGGCCCGGGAGGGGAAGATGGTTGGCCACCGAGTTCTTCCGCCTGGAGCCCACCTGCTCTGCCCCAGGGAGGAGGGTACCCTCGGGGCGAGGCCTGGTTTGGTGTCCCTGCCTGGGCTGAGGACGGGAGCAGTGACTCTGCCTTTCTGTTTCGTCCTGTGCACTGCTTCTCTCTGTATCGGCGCGTGTCCTCTGCAGTCTCAGGACTCACACTGGTCCTGCTTGGCTGGCGCTGACCCCAGAGGTGGCCTCCTGTGCACTGCTTCTCTCTGTATCTGCGCGTGTCCTCTGCAGTCTCAGGACTCACACTGGTCCTGCTTGGCTGGCGCTGACCCCAGAGGTGGCCTCGGTAAGGTGCCCTAATGGCCGCTCCATGGACCACCAGGACAGGCACTATGGGGAGCTGCCCATTGGCCTGGCAGTGCTGAGCCAGCTGTGCCCTCCCGTGGCCAGAAATCAGTGCCCAGCTGTCACGTGGCGCAGGCATGTGTTTACGTCACGCCCCCACCCCGTGCTCCCTGGGCAGGGCCACCACCTGCCCACGCCTCTGTTTGCTCAGTACAAACACCGTGCGATGCCGACAGCCGAGCGGTTCAAATGGGATGGGGGTGCAGGGGCTTCAACCCTGTTTGGCGATTAGTGGGAGTTGGAGAAGAAGGGCTGGCGTCTGAGGTGCAGGACCATGCCTGTGTGGCCCAGTCCTGTGCCAAGCCGAGATCCTCTGGCTGGGTCCTGCCATGTAGGGACCGGCGGGTCGTGGGGAGCAGCGTCAGGCGTGCCTGGAGTTTCGTCCTGGGCTCCTCTAGGGACCGGCGGGTTGTGGGGAGCAGCGTCAGGCGTGGCAGGTGTTCTGTCGTGGGCTCCCCTAGGGACCGGGGTGTTCCATCGTGGGCTCCTCTAGGGACCGGCAGGTTGTGGGGAGCAGCATCAGGCGTGGCAGGTGTTCTGTCACAGACTCCGCCTGTCGCGCTGGAGACAGAGAAGTGATGTGATGGTGGCCAAGGTCTCAGGCACGAGCTGGTGGCTCTCCACTGCCTGGAGAAGTTGCTGCCCCCATGTGCTGCTTGGTGCTGCCCATGTTTTAGTTGGATTGTTAGTATTGAGTTTGAGGTGAATCCAAGTCGAATACACAACTGATAAATATCTTCTCACCGCCCATGACCAGTCTTTTCATTTTCTGACAGTGTGTTCCTCACAGCAAATGCTTTTCATTTGGGTACATACTAATGATCAATGTTTCTTTTATAGGGGTCAGATCCAGGAACTCTGCATAACTCCAGGCCAAAAATATTTTTTCATGTTTTCTACTAAAAGGTTTTAAGTTCACATTTAAATCTGCGACCCACTTTGAGTTAGTTTTTGCCCATGGTATGAGCTTGAGGTCAAGGTACTTTCTTTTTTGTTTTCATGTGGATGTCCAATTGTGCCATTATTATTGAACTGACTGTCTCGCCACCGTCGAATTATGTCTGCACCTTTGTCTACAACCAGTTGGCCATGCGTCATGGGGGTCTGTTTCTATACCTTCTCTTCTGTTCCCTTGATCTAAGCGTCTGTCCCTTTGCTGTTAATAACACCCCACTGTATTGATTACCGTAGCTTCCTAGTAAGTCTTGAAATCAGCAGCGCAATCCCCCACTTTATGCACAAGATTTAGATTCAGCTTGTCTTTACCCACAAACCGCCTGCTCGGATTTTTGTAGGAATTACTAAATCCGCCAGTCAGTCTGGGGAGCATCTGCATCGTGGTTGCAATGAGTCTCCGTACATGAACACGGTGTGTCCCTCCATTTATTTACATTCTTCTTGATTTTCTTTCATCCACGTTTTGTGATTTTCACCGCACCCACCCACCCCCTTTTTGTTAGAAATACACATGGTTTTGTTGGTTTTATTGTTAGTGTTTGGAGCTATGCCATTGTTTGCAGGCTTGTTTTATGGTTCCCTTTTTGTTTTATTGTTCCAGTTGTTCCGTGCGTGTGTGTAGAAGTATGACGGATGTTTGTGCCGGCTTCACAACCCATGACCGTGCTAAACTCACTTCTTAGATCTGGGCTAGTTGCCGTTTTGTTTTTGTTTTCTAATCCTTTGCAGTCATAGCATCTGTGAATAGGGACAGTTCTGCTTGTTTTGTTAAGATCTCATTTGTCTTCTATTTCGTTTTCTTGCAGTATTGCGCTGTCTAGGACCTTAGGACGGTGCTGAGGAGGAGATGGGGGAACAGACATCCTGGCCTTTCTCCTCACCTCGGGGGTGCAGTCCGTCCTCCTCCATGAAGCGTGCTACTAACTGCAGTTTATTTGTGGTTTTTCCTTATCAAGCTGAAAACGCTCTTTCTATTCTCAGTTTGCTGAGAGTGTTTATCATGTAGGATGTTGGCGTCTGTCAGATGCTTTTCCTGCATCAATTGATGGGATCATATGTTTTTTCTCCCTTAGACCGTTAGTGCGGTTGACAGTGTGTCATCGTGATTTTTTGGGGAAGTTACCAACGTTGAACCAACTCTGCATTCCTCAAATAAGCCCCCCTCGGTTATGGCATTGTATTTTTACATGTTGCTGAATTCATCTTGCTGACATTGTCAGTAGTCTTCGCGTCTGCGTTCATATTCGTCGGTCTCTTTCCTGTACTGCCCTTGTTTGGTTGTGGTACAGATGTAAGGAGTGAAGTGAATCAGAAAGTGTCCCCCTTTTATGTCCTGGAGGAGATGATGTGGAATTGGTGTTACTTTTTCTGTAAATGTTTTGTAGAACTTGCAGGTGGAACCATCTGGGCCTAGGGATTGTGGCTGTGGCAGGTTGGAATCGTTACCGGAGTAGTGAGTTTTCTCATCTTGGCTGAATTTTGGTAGACTGTAGGTTTTGGGGGGTTTTTGTTGTGAAGACCTGGTGCATTATTTCTAAGTGGTCAAATGTATGAGCAGTGAATTGTCTGTGCTCTCGCCTCCCTGAATTTATCGTGCCTGCTGGGTTCGTAGCAGTCCCCACTCCTTCCTTCCTGATACTGGTAGTTTAGGTGGTTTGTTTTTGTTTGTTTGTTTGTTTGTTTGTTTTTTGTCTGTTAGCCTTGCTGGAGATTTATAAATTTCACCGATCTCTTTAGAGACCTAGCTTTTGGTTTCATTGATATTTTGCTGCTGTTCTCTTTTCGATTTTATTGATTTTTGTTTTGTATTTCCTTCCTTCTGCCTGCTTTAGTTTTAATTTGCTCTCCTTTTTTTCTGGCTTCTTCAAGTGGAAGATGAGATTGCATACTTGAGATCTTCTCTGTTTTCTACTGTAAGCGTTTCATGTTAGAAATTGTCATCTGAGTGCTGCATTAGCTGCCTTCCACACATTTTGATATGTTGTATTTTTATGTATGCTCAGTTCAAAATATTTTCAAATTTCCATTAAGATGTACCCCAGTTGGAACATGGCCTCCAAAGTCCACGTGTGGGAAACTTCATCCTGGCCTGATGGTGTTGGGAGGTGGGGCCTCACGGAAGGCACTTAGGTCACGTGGGCTCCACCTTCGTGAATGGATTCGTGCCATTATAAAAGGGGCTTCCGTTAGTTGACTCTGTATCTGCCCTTCTGCCTTGTACCATGTGATGACGCCTCAGGAATGCCTTTGCCAGAAGCTGGTTCCTTGATCTCGGACTTGCCAGCCACGAGAACTGTGAGCCTGTAAACTTCAGGTCGTTGTAAATTAGTCTCAGGTATTCCATAATGATGCCGCAGATAGACCCAGATGCCTGCTGTGATCTGTACATATTTAGAAGGATGCTTTTTAATTTCAAAGTGTCTTTCCCTGATTTTCTGGGTAATTTCTGTTCCTGATTTAATTTCATTATGTTGAGGGAACCTATTTTCTCCGATTCACTTTCTTTCTAATTTAAAGTTTATTTGGTAGCTGATAATTTGATAGCAACCTTAAAACTTTCCATGTGCACCTGATAGGTATGTGTATTCTGCTGATTAATAGATGTATTTTGGCCATTTATAGTTAATGTAATTTTTTAGGCATTTGGATTTAGGTCCATTTCATGATAGTTTTCTGTTTGTCCTCCCTTTTTTAATTCCCATTTTCTCTTTCCTACCTATTTCAGATTATTTGGCCTTTTTTAGTAGTCCATTTTGATGTGTCTATGTCTTTATTATATCTATTTGTATACTTTTAAAGTGATTTTTCTGTGGATTGCAATGTGCAAGCTTAACATTTCACAGTGCACTTATAATTAATATTTTATCACTTCAGGTGGAAACGGCAGGATCTCACCACGATGTAGGCTTCTCACTGCCTCCCTTTATGTTGTAGTAGTCACATGTATTTACTCTGTAAATGTTGAAAACCCCACCAAGAAATATTACAATTCTTGCTCTTAACTGTCATGCCTATTTTAAAAAACATAAGAGGCAAAAAGTAGTGTATGGTTTTGCCTGGATTAAAAAAATGCTCTTCCTTCTTTCCTGACGTTCCCAGGTTCCCCTGGGATCATTTCCGGATTGGCAGGACTTCCTTCAGGACTTCCTTAGAGTAGGTTCTCTTAGCGTTCACTTGCCCAGCAGTGTCCTCACCCCACCTCATTACTGAAGGATATCATTGCTGGATACGGGGTTCTGGGAGAATGGTTCTCGTCTCCCAGCACTGTAAAAATCAACAGTTTCCCTGTCTCCTGGCCCCTGTGGTTTCTGATAAGCAATCTGCAGTCACTCAGAAAATCTCCCCTTTCCCCTCCGTGTAGACAAGAGGCTTTCAGACACTCCAAGCGTGATGACGTTTTATCATAAAGGATGGGAAGGAATCCATGTGCACACATGTCTGCTGGGTTCCAGCGTGTGTAGGTGTGATGCCCGCCACCCTGCCGCGAGAGGGACTCACGCAGTGGTGTGCTTTCTGCACCGAGCTTAGTGGTACGGCATCATATCTGAGATACTGTGACACGTTAAGTCTGTGTTTTCCAATCACTTACTTCTTGGAGCGTCTTTAAAGTCTCCCTCGATAATTCCAGCATCTCCGTCATCTTGGGCTTGGCGCCTGTTGGTCGTGTTTTTCCTGGCAGGTTTGTGTTTTCCCAGTTCTTTTCATGCTGCTTAATTTTAGATTGCATTCTGGATGCTTTGAATATCCTGAGATTCTAGGTCTTTCTTAAGTTCTGTGGAGAATGTAAATTTCTGTTGGTTTCAGCATTTCCTGATGGCAGTTCCATTTCAAGGTCTCTGCCGAGTTTCCCAGGCCATCGAACTTTGTGCCCTCCACAGCCCTGGCTGGGTCCTGGCATGGTCTAGCTCACAGTCCAACTCTCACACCCATGGGGTGCTGATTAGGGTCAGAGCCTCATGCCCAGCTTAGAGAGCACCTTCCAGAGCCCCTCTGAGCACCCCGCACTTCCCAGGTGACCCAGGGGTCCCTTCACTGCCCTCTGGCCACAGAGCCAGGCAAGGCTTGCCCACTGTGCTGTGCAGTCAGTCCCACGGCCACAGCCACCTTCACGGCCAACGCCAGCCACAATCCAGAGAGGAATAGGGCAGGAGGTGCTCCACGCACCCTGTCCAGAGGGACGAGCCCACTCTAGGGCTCTAGGCATCTGTCCAGTTGTGGCTGTGCCTCCGCAAGATTTCCCGGGAGCCAGGGCAGAAGAGTGCGGGATTGCCCAGGTGCCAGGGCGGAAGAGCGCAAGATTCCCCGGGTGCCAGGGCAGGAGAGCGCAGGGTTCCCCGGGTGCCAGGACGGAAGAGCGCGCAGTTCCCCGGGTGCCAGGACGGAAGAGCGTGGGATTCCCTGGGTGCCAGGACGGGAGAGTGTGGGGTTGCCCGGGTGCCAGGACGGGAGAGTGCGGGGTTGCCTGGGTGCCAGGGCAGAAGAGCGTGGGATTCCCTGGGTGCCAGGACGGGAGAGCGTGGGGTTGCCCGGGTGCCAGGGCGGACGAGGATGGAGACAGACAGAATTTCCCCCACTGCTTCTCAGGCTTCTCTTGACAAGCTGTGTGCATCTCATGCCCATTCCCAGGTTTTAGGGGTCCCCAAGTCCAAACTGGGTAGCACCAGGGCAAACACCCAACCAGTGACAGAAATCTCCACGAAGCTTCAACTGCAGACTGCAGAACTCACACAGTATGAAATAGATTGTCTCATTAATCCATTAAATAACTGAATCCACAATCAGAAAGCTTCCAAAAAAAGGATGTCTCCAGGCCCAGATGGTTTTCTGGTGCATTCTACCAAAGACTTAAAGAAAACTTAGCACCAGTTCACCAAAACTCTCCCAGAAAACAGGAGGGAGCACTTTCTGACTCACTCCGCGAAGCAAGCACTTACCCCAACTTCAAAACCGGTGACGAAACTGAAGAAAACCGCCGCGCTCATTTCTGTTTTCTGAGAGTGCAAGGCTGGGTTGGTGTTGAGCGTCAGCTGGTGCAATCCATCACGCCTACGCGCCAAAAGGAAAAATTACGTGGCCAAACCAACGGATGCACAAATGTATTCAACGAGACCCAACACGCGTTCGTGGGGAAACTCAGCAAACCAGGAGAAGCTGAGAACCCCCAAGCTTGCCGAAGAGCATCTGCAGGAACCGTGCAGCTCACCGCAGACCCGGCGGGTGAGGGACTGGGAGACGGCACGTCAGGCAGAGGCCTTCCCTCTCACCGTCTTGGTCCATGTCCCAGAGCCCCAGATGGGCAGCAGGGTGAGGAGGTCGAAGGCACGCGGACTGGACAGGCAGGACCGACCCTTTTCCTCTTCACAGGTGGCGTGATTGTGTCGAAAATCACAAGATAAAAACGAGTCGAGTGAGTTCACCAGGGATTTCTGTGTGTGACTCTTGTATCCTGCAACCTTGCTGAGCTCACTTTATGGGAAATATGTACGTGTGTCTGTGTAGTTCTGTAACTATTACACAATAGCAGTGCACATGTGGAAACTGAAATTAAAAACGTGCCATTTCTGTTCACCCTCCTGAAGATGAAATCCATAGGCATCACTAAGACCACAGCACGCTGACAACGGCAAGCTGCTGAGGCGAGGCGTGGGAGGTCTGCGTGAATGGAAACTGCCTTCGTGGCTCACGGGATGCAGTGCAGTGAAGGCACGGCGCCGCCAGGTCCACCTGCACATCTCTCGCAGCTGGAAGCAGGGCACTCACCGCTGGGCTGGCGGTGCTAGCGGTTCTGGGTTCAGACCTCAGCCCACCCGCAGCCTGTGGCTCTCCAGGTCTATAGCCGGCTACTGGCTGCACTCCCTCCAGGGTCAGAGCTGCCTCAGGGAGAGACAGGGCTGATCGGTTTCTTCATCTTTCCCAGAACCCGAACCCCTCATCTCCTCTCTTATCTGTTAATTCCATTGCTTTTAAACTTAGAAAGTACTTTAGTGATTTGATAAATAATTCTATTTTCTTCTGGGCTCTTTGAGCTTATTTTTATATTTAAAGATTTAATCTACTTGAAACTTACTTTGGTGAATGGTATAAGGTCAGGATCTAAACTGATCTTTTTTCCAGATCATGAAACAGTTGCCCTAGGGCCATTTATCACAGAACCCTTTCTTCCCCGTTGTTTTATGCCTTTGTCTTTATTAAAACTTATGCAAAATCGGGTCTGCGTTCAGATCTTTTGTTCCTTTTTATTTCAATTATCCTTTTTTTTCCTTAAAGGTTTTTCTTACCTGTTTATTATTCTAAGTTAATTTTAGAATTACTTTGTCACAGCCAGGCACAGTGGCTCATGCCTATAATCCCAGCACTGAGGCTGAGGCGGGTGGATCACCTGAGGTCAGGAGTTCAAGACCAGCCTGGCCAACATGGTGAAACCCTGTCTCTACTAAAAACACAAAACGCCAGGCATGGTGGGAGGGTGTCTGTAGTCCCAGCTACAGGGGCTATAGATGCTGAGGCAGGAGAATTCCTTGAACCCAGCGGGTGGAGGTTGCAGTAAGCCAAGATTGCACCACTGCACTTCAGCCTGGGCAACAGAGCGAGACCCTGTCTCCAAAAAGAAAAAAAAGAATTACTCTGTCATGTTCAAGAAAAAGGCATCAAGGTTTTATTTTTTATTGAAATGACGCCAAAGTTATAGGTTAATCTAGTAGAAGAATTTTTGGCTTTCCAGCGTCTGTGTCTGAGCAGAGAAGGGCGTCTCAGGCCGCCTCCCTCACTGAGACCACCTCCCAGACATGCAGCGTGCTGGGATTCCCTTTGCAGGCTCCAGTGTGCCACCTGGGCTGCCTTCTGCTGGGCGGGGGTCCTAAGTCCCCACTCTTGGCTCCAGGCCACCTCTCCACCCTCTTCCCACCTCCCTGCCCTCTCTTTGGGTTGCCTGTCACGTCATCTCCAGGGCTCAGAGCCGAGCTTCGCAGGAGGAGCAGGGAATGTGAGTCTGCACCCTTTTCTGTCCGGACTGGATATCCCATGAGTCTTTTATTCAGTCAATGAAGATTAGGGTTTTTCCTGTCAGTTATTAAATGGATACACAGTGTCCGTGCGATGTTACGGGGTGCGGGCAACACAGTGCTCGTGGGACGTTACGGGGTGCAAGCGACACAGTGCCCGTGCGTTCTTGTGGGGTGCGGGCGACACAGTGGTCGTGGGACGTTACGGGGTGCAGGCGACACAGTGCTCGTGGGACGTTACGGGGTGCGGGCAACACCGTTCCGCGCGTCGTTATGCTATCTCCTAACGCTGCTGCAGCCCTGCTGTGTGCCCTCCTGGGGACCTCCGTGTCACTGGTGCTCTATAAGCATTGGGTGGGCCAGAGGAGGAGTGTGAGTAAGGCTGACTCTGCCCTCCCACTCTGGGCACTTTGCAACTTCAGCTCCCTCCCCAGAGTCATCTGCAGTTTCTTTTTGTGGATCGAAGTTAAATTTCAGTTCCAAAGCAGAGTTGCTCCTGAGCTGGTGGAGGAGTGGCTGCCACACACCGTCAGCTGTTCTGGACTCAGGCCGTGAGCCACTCTGGGGTCCCAGCTCTGTAGCAGCAGCCGTGTGACCTCGGGCTCAACTCTCTCAGCTCTGACATGTGGCGCACTCCAATCACGGTCATTGTGGAGGGTATGTTTGTAGCATAGGCACCGCTGGCCCATGATGTGTGCTCAGCGTGATGGGATTGGCGATGATGGGGGCTGTGGCCTGAGCCCATTGGCCTGGGCCTGTGCAGGAGCCCATTTGGTAGAAGCTGAGCCAGGCTCATGGGTAGAGAAACAAAAGTGGCTCCCAATGAGCCTGTTCCCCAGTGAGGTCCTCCCTTTGTGTGGTATGTCCCCAGCGAGGACTGCAGGCTTGACTTTACAGTTCTGCCTTCTAGGCCAGGCAGGACCCCCTGCACCAGGTCACGGAGAGAAGGCGGAGGGAGACCTTGCAGGCCGCAGGTGTTCCTGGCTCCAACACACTGTGTGGGCATCTGAGGCCGGGGCAGCCGTGTTGGACGGCCTGGGAGCCTGAGGTCAGAAGGTTTGGATGGAAGTCCGGCTCCACACCATAACAGCTGGGGGTCTGGGTGGGCCCTTTTCTCTCTGCATCTCAGCTTCCCCATCTGAGAAACGGGACCACCGGCCCAGGTCCTTGGGCAGTGTGAGCATCTGTCCGCGCACCGAAGGTGAGCGTGACAGGCGGACGATCTCTGCAGACTCTGAATGATGGGAGGAGGTCCCTGTCCTTACTGGGGAGAGGCCAGATCACGGCAGCCTGGGCCTGAGGGAACTGCCCTGCTGGCGAGAGCCGTCAGAGCCTGGGGTGACCCAGAGACAGGACAGGTGTTGGAAGGATCAGCGTCCCTGCCCTGCCACGTGCTCTCACCCTGTGCGCTCAAGAGGTGCCCTGTAGAGAGGGGAGGGAGGGGAGGGGTTGCTGGAGCCAGGAGTAGCCACAGCACCAGTCACCCTGGGGCCAGGAGCTGTGGTCTCCTTAGATGGGCCCAAGTGCAGTCCAGTAGGGGCAGTGGTCTCAGAGCACAGTGGCTTTGCTGAAGGCTGGCTGGCGCTCCAGTTACCACGCCCTGGGCCCTTCTCTCCACACTGTTTGTTTGTTCTTGGTGTCAGGTAATAAAGGGCAGCCCCATTAATTAGGTGTGTAACTAGAGCTGTAAAGGAATCATGATGTAATCACAGGGTTTGCAGGTGAGCAGGGCAGAGGAAGGGTACCGCCCGCTGTGCCGGGCACACCCACCTGGCTGCCTGCAAACAGATTCTCCCTGGACTGGGTACCCCCCGTGCCTTGAGCCCAGCCTGGGCCTCGGAGCTCCCGGGCAGCGCGGAGAGCTGAAGCACCGTCCCCAGTGGCACAAGTGCGGTTGAGTGTTGGAAATGTGCTTGGGGGCCCAAGACGGAGCCGAGAGAGGATTCAGACAGACGTTCCTAGAGAACCAGGTTCTACAGCACCAGTGAGAAGTCAGCAGAGGTGTGGGGAGGGGACTGCACTGGGGCTGGGGTCCTAGGGCCGGGACACAAGTGGGCCTCACTGCAGCCGGGCCAGTGACTAGGCTGGGGCGGTTACCACTGGGCCACCGTGGGGCTTCTGGGCTCCGACCTGAGGGTCACACAGAGCTGCGGAGGCATTCTCTCTATTTGGAAGGTGGCCTGGCTGCAGAGTGGAGCACGGTCTGGGGCAGGCTGAGTCGGGCGCTGGCCGTGGACTGGGCGGAGGCGCTGGTCTGCGAGGTGGGGTGTGATATGTGGGCCTAGAATTCAGGTTGTAGGGACACAGTGCTGCCTGGGCCTCTCCCCAGCCCACATCTAGTCTGCTGGGCTCTGGGCTGAAGGCTGAACCGCAGGGTGGGGCCTGTTGCAACAGAGTCAGGGACACCCTCCATCGCCGCCAGACCTTCTCTCCACTGCTCTGGGGCTTTGTCGTCCTGGGGAACCGGAGAGGGTGAGAGTGTTCCTGGCACAGCCAGGCGGCCCCACCCTTCCTGCTGTGTGTGACAGAAGTGCCCGGGATGCCTTCTCTGTCCTGGCTGTGCACAGCCACACGGTCTGTGCCCCGGGCAGCGTGTGCCGGCCATAGGGACTGCTGAGCCCTCCTGCTCGTGCTATGCTCCCAGCTGCAGCAAGCAGCTCCGTCGCCGCTTCACCCTTCTCTCCTCTTTCTTTCTGGCACGTCTGTAAACTTTGCTGGTAACTCAAGCCAAGTACCCACTTAGGGATTTCTTCACAGTTGCATTTAAACCTGATTGAAGTGGGAGCTCTTCAGTGCCTGACACATCCAACAGGCGCTTCCCCTGAGCCCCGGCCAGGCGGTGCTGAGGGCGGGGTGGGGTGGCGCCGCTGGGAGCTCCGGCTGTTTGGAGGGGAGGAGCGCCCTTCACCTGGGGTGGGTACCCAGCCCTGTCTTGGCCCCTGTGTCCTTTTCTCTGGTTGAGGGTGTGGTCCCTCCTGCCCCAGGCTGTCATGAGGCTCCTGTGAGCACAGCCCATGTGGGCAGGGCTGGGTGGTCTGCATGCTTGGTGGGCAGCTGAGTGGGAGGCCCACGTGCTGGTGGTGCAGGGCCGGTGGCTCCATGCCGCGGCTCCCTCGCTGGACCCCGGCGCCAAGCCCACGCGGTTCTGTCCGCGTGTGTTCTGAGCACCGCCTGGATGCCCAGCCCTGGGGGCACATGGTTGGAGGGAACTGGGCGCCTGGTCCAGGGAGGGGAGCCAACCTCCCTCTGCCCTGAGGCGGGCTGTGGGCATCCTCGTCCCGGAAAAGCAGGAGGAAAACCGCAGTGGGGAGTGGAGCACATTACTGTTGAACGATGCTGTGATGACAGGAGGATGCCCGAAAAGCCGCGTCCTCCGCCAGCCCCAGCCTCGGTGCTCGCTGGCTCGGGAGATGCGCCAGGGTCGTGCGTGGGAGGTGAGCTCCACTGTTCATGCAGTGGAGCTCCTGAGAGCCCAGCCTGTCCCCCATCGTGGGATCGGGACTACTGTCCTTTCTACGCGTGCCGGTGGGGAGCTGCAGGGAGGCCACAAGACACCCACAGCGCAGGGCAGGACATGAACTCATCGTCCCGCCAGTGACCATCCGCCGGGCCTGGCCTGAGTAGCTCCTGACTCCCACACGGGGCCTGGAGGGTCTGAGGAGCTGTCTTAGTGGAGTCCCTTCCTCGAGGGCTCACTCTCCGCTGGGCATGGCTCCCAGGCCCCCCGCCCCGCTTCGCCAAGCCGTGGCGTGTGTCTTACTCCTCTCTCTATACCGCCAGCGTGCTCCCCCCCGTGCCATGGCATCGGTCTTGTTCCTCTCTCTATATCGCGAGCGTGCTCCCCGCCTCACACCGTGCCGTGGCGTCGGTCTTGTTCCTCTCTCTATACTGCCAGTGTGCTGCCCCCTCCACACCATGCCGTGGCGTGGGTCTTGTTCCTCTCTCTATACCTGCCAGCGTGCTCCCCACCACACCGTGCCGTGGCGTGGATCTTGTTCCTCTCTCTCTACCGCCAGCGTGCTCCCCCCCACACCGTGCCGTGGCGTGTGTCTTGTTCCTCTCTCTATACCGCCAGCGTGCTCCCCACCACACCGTGCCGTGGCGTGGGTCTTGCTCCTCTCTCTGTACCGCTGAGTGTCCTGCCTTGCACGGACGGACCACATTTCACTCATCCATTCCTCAGCTGAGGGACTTCTGGGTGGTTCCACTTTTTGGCTGTCGTGAATCATGCTGTGGACATTGTGGACGTTTGGGTACAAGTCTTTGTGTGGATATGCTGTTCGCTTCTCCAGGCAAGACGGGAATTTCCAGGCTCTAGGGAGGAGAGGAGCTGCCAGGTTCTGAGAGGAGCTGCCTTACGGTTTCCAAGGTGGGTTCACACCTTTGCATGTCCCACGTGAGGCTCCTGGGGCCCCACACCCTCCCGGCGTTGGCAGCGTCTGTCTTTCTGGTGGGTGTGAAGTGTGTGTGGGGATGCCTGCACTTAGTCACAGGTAAGGATGATGGGCACTGACGCGGCTTGTTAGCCACTCCTAGGTCATCTTCGGCAAAATACCTACTTAGATCCCTGCCCTTTTTTGACTGGATTGTCATCTGATCACTTTCTTAATGCTTTCTTTTGATAACCAAAGTTTTACATCTTGCTGAAGTGCAATGCGTCACCTTTTCCTGTGGGAGTGATGGCAGCTGTGCTTTGTCCCGAGACTTCCCTGCTGACCCCAGTGTTGCAATCGCCTCAGACCAAGCCCCTTATCCCGCTGGTTGTGTGCGTGGCGTGAGGAGGGATCTACCTCTCACCGTCTCCGTGTGGACATCGGGTCATTCTGGCCCTGCTGGTTGAAAAGACTTTTCTTTCCCCATGGAGTTGCTTTCACTTGTGTTTTGAAAAGCACCCAACACTGAACATTTCGGTCTGGCCGTCTTCTGTGCCAGCGACACATGTGCTTGTCCCCTCAGCAGTCCCACGCAGCCGGCCATCGGCCCTTCCCTGACTGTGAGACTTGGAGCCAGACAGCGTGCGTCCTCCGGCCCGCCTTGGAAGACCACTCCACATACGTCCTGCGTCGGCCTGCCAGGGCCTTCCTCACTGTCCCTGACAGTCCTCAGCACGTACTGCCTCAGTACCTCTGCCCTCACCGTTTCCTGGCCCTGCAGCTTTCTGTCCCTGGAAGCGTGCAGCTTTTCTCCTGAGTCTGCCCCAGGTCTGCTTCCCAGCAAGGTGCTGCTAGGATGCCTTTTCAGACCGCAGCCTTCCCGGTCCCAGCTCCCCGCCCCTCCTTGCTGTGGTTCTCTGTAGCACTTCTGCCCCGAGGTGCTACTGTTGCACCTAGTTGATTTTTTTATCTGTCTCCCTAGTTGGAAAGCAGCATCCATTAGGGCAGGGGGTTAATGTGTGCGTCCATATTGTGTCCTCAGGGCCTGGGGTGATGCCAGGCACCCAGTACCTCTCCACACGTACCTGCTGACTGAATGAATAGCTGAGCCGTGTTTCTCAGGACCCTGGCACCAGGGTTGCTCCCAGTGAGATCCCAGTCCCTGCTGCTCTGTGGCCCGGCAGGGAGGAGGGCTCAGCTCTGGAAAACCGGGGACCCATACTATCCTTCGATGACACCGCGTGAGGCTCGTGTTGCTGCCACGACAAACTAGCACTGACTGAGTTACTCAACACAGCGGGGCTGGCGCGGCACTCACGCCTGTCCTCCCAGCGCTTTGGGAGGTCTGGGTGCGGGGGATTACCCGAGGCTGAGTTTGAGACCAGCCTGGACAGCATAGCGAGACCTCATTTCTAAAAAAAATACTAGCCGGGTGTGGTAGCGCCTGCCTGTAGTCCCAGCTACTCTGCAGGCTGAGGCAGGACGATGGCTTGAGCCTGGGAGGTCAAGGCTGCAGTGAGCTATGATCACACCGCTGTTCTCTACCCGGGGCAACAGAGCAAGACCTTGTCTCAAAAAAAAAACAAAAAACACAAACCAAAAACTGAACACCATGTGATCTTACATTCTGGAGGTTACACGTCTCCCGGGGCTAAAGGCCAGGGGTCATCAGGGCCTGTTCATTTCGGAGGCTCGGGGGAGAATCCACATCCGGCCTTCTCTGGCTCCCGGAGACACCCACGTGCCTCAGCACACGGCCTTTCCGCCACCCTTGGAGCCGGAGCACACATCTTCAGATCTTTAGCCAACTTTCCTGCCTCCCTTTCTGACATGTGAAGATCCGTGTGATTATAGTGGGCCACCAGGATAATGCAGGAACATCCACCATCTCACCATCCCTGCCCTGGACACATCTGCAGAGTCCCTTTCCATGTGTAGTCCTGGGGGCTTAGGCATAGCCACCGCCTCCTGATACATGTGTGGTCTCCCACCGCCCATCACAGTGCCATCTCCTCCTTCCGACTCCCAGGTCCTGAGGCCTCCAGGCCAGCACTGGCCAGGCGGGGGCTGGGAAGAGCCAGCCAGGCCGCGTGGCAGAGTGGAGAGTATGTCCCCCGTTGTGGGGTCAGGCCTGGGCCCTGGACGTGGTGCCTGGGCTTGCAGGAGAGGTGGGCAGGCGCCCTGTGAAGGAGACCTGCCCATGCCGCCCTGGGAGCACGTCTCCCCTCTCCTCCCCCTGCGTGGCGTCCAGCAGGATGTGGCGTGTGCCCCCTCCAGCGTGGCCACCCAGAGCTCCAAGCAGGGCCCAGGAGGAGCTGTGAGGAGGCGTGACTGAGTCTGTGGCATTTCCTGCAGAGTTCTTCCCATCAGGGTGAAGTCTGTATGGCAGAGGCATCCAGGGAGCCTCCCCTCCACTGCCCGCAGAATCCAGACAGCCTGCATTGCAGCCCCGGCGGCTCCGCTGTGTCCTCAACCAGCTGCTTCCCTCTCAGCCTCAGCTTTGTCCTGGGGGAGAGGCCACTGGGGACTGCTCTCCCTCCCACCATAGCGCTGTCAATCATGAAACCCTCATGGTGTCAGCCGAGGGCTCCCCTTCCCCTCCACCCCTAGAGCCAGAGCGCCCTGCGAGGTCCTGGGTTGCTGACCCCACACCAACCCCCGGGACGCCAGAGCCATCTCCAGGACTGGGGAGAGCAAGGGACCTGGCTGCTGCAGCAGCTCCTAGAAGGTAAAGCCTTTGGCCTCAGAGAGCCTCCCCCGACAGTTCCCGCTCCCTTCGCTCGCTTCTCCAGGCCGGGCGTGCACCCGCGGATTACTCCTCACGCAGAGTCTGCCCTGATGGGCCCCCCACCCCACACCACCCCAGGCCCCTCCTCCGAGTGGAGTGCTCCTCAGCATTCGGGTCCTCCCTGTGCCACCCCACCTAGAACCCTGCTCCTCGCCCCGCTCCTTCCAGAGCCGTCTCTCTGGCTACTCCGATTACCAGACCAGTTTGTGTCCCCTGCCCGAGTCTCCTGCCATCTGAAGAGCTCATTACATCCAGAATCCGAGGCCTTGCTGCCTACATTAGCAGGTTTTCATAGACTGCCACATCTCAAAAAGAGGAAGAGAGACAGGAGATTTAAAATTCTCGTCTTGCCGAAAGCAGACAGATTGACTCGAAAATGACCCAGTCAATAAAAGATGAGCTCTGGAAAGGCTTCCCTCTTCTCAAAGAGGGCTCACCTGCCTGGGACCTGAGGTTCTGCAAGCCTCTGTGGGAAATTAATAATGCATGCGGCATGCAAAGCGGCCAGAGCCCATGCAGCCCCCACCCCCACATCTCCCAGGACCTCGCCACTGCCACCCCAGGCCTCTCTCCACGGACCTGCTGCTGGGCAAGTTCCTGGAAGGAAGCTTCCAGAAACAGATGAGGTGGCCGTGTTCTGTGGTCACATCTTGGCTCAGCTGTGATGTCGCTGTGGTGCACTGCTCCCTCTGGAGTGTTTCTGGCTCTGGGAGGTGTGTGCGCGATGGGCTCCCTGCCTGCACAGGGGCCCTGGCTGTGAGCCTGTGAGGCTGGGTCTGCCTGGAGCCAGTGGGATGAGAGGGAAGTGCTCTGAAGACCGTTCCCCCACTGGTGCAGGACAGGAAGCACAGGGTTTCGGTGGCTCTGCTGTATCGGCTGCAGGGACTGCAGCCCTGCCTGTGCCAGGAGGAGCCATGACAGGATGGGCACCCCTTGCCCTCCTTGGGCTGGCATCTCCGCACAGGGCCTGGGACCTCTACAGTGGCCACTGGTTCTCATCTCTCCTGGTGCCTGCACCTGCCTCACCTCACCCTAACAGGAGGAGTCACATCTGACCCCAACCGCTTCCTTTTACCAGAGCTTCTCAGCTCATGTTCCCGAAAAGGAGAGATTAAGTTTTCCTTTTGAGCCAAGACATGCCCCATTTGCTGTCCGTCTCTCAGATGGCCATCTTTCATCCAGTCAACGGGGCTGACCGCGCGGTTTCCACTGCTAACACACGCAGAGCTGGCTGGTTCTGGGGTCTGTACCCACACGCAGGGCCTCTGCCACCATCTGGACCCCTGCCACCCCAGTTTTCCCCACTTTAGGGTTTCGGGTCAGGAGGAAACTATTCCGACAGCTCCCTGTGCTCCTGCAGACTTCCGGGTTTGGCCATGGTTCCCGTCAGCCCCCCAGACCTCCACCAAGTGTCCGAGGGGATGTGGAGCCCAGCCCTTTCCCACCACTTCTGCCCTGCAGCTGCACAGAGGGCCAGGTTGAATGGCTGAGGCCCAGCCCCTGCCTTCAGGCAGCTCACACAGTGAGAGAGGTGGCCCTGCCCAGGTGGCCTCAGCTGGAAAGGCATGTGCGTGCACCAGAGGTGCAGACCCAGTCCAGGGGAGAGGGACAGGATGCCCCAGAGGGGCCTCATCTGGAGGTGACGCCGGACTGGGGAGGGTCGGGACGCCCCAGAGGAGCCTCATCTGGAGGTGAAGCCGGACTGGGGAGGGTCGGGACGCCCCAGAGGAGCCTCATCTGGAGGTGACGCCGGACTGGGGAGGGTCGGGACGCCCCAGAGGGGCCTCATCTGGAGGTGACGCCGGACTAGGGAGGGTCGGGACGCCCCAGAGGGGCCTCATCTGGAGGTGGCGCCGGACTGGGAAGTCAGGACGCCCCAGAGGGGCCTCATCTAGGAGCTGCAGAGGCAGCCAGGCCCCTTGCTCTCCCCGGTCCTGGAGATGGCCCTGGCGTCCCGGGGGTTGGTGTGGGGTCAGCAACCCAGGACCTCGCAGGGTGCTCTGGCTCTAGGGGTGGAGGGGAGGGGGAGCCCTCAGCTGACACCATGAGGGTTTCATGATTGACAGCTGCTATGGTGGGAGGGAGAGCAGTCCCCAGTGGCCTCTCCCCCAGGACAAAGCTGAGGCTGAGAGGGAAGCAGCTGGTTGAGGACACAGCAGTGCCGCCGGGGCTGCAATGCAGGCTGTCTGGATTCTGCGGGCAGTGGAGGGGAGGCTGACGCCAGACTGGGGACGGTCGGGACGCCCCAGAGGGGCCTCATCTGGAGGTGGCGCCGGACTGGGGAGGGTCGGGACGCCCAAGAGGGGCCTCATCTGGAAGTGATGATGAACTCAGATACTCGTGAGCTCTAGGGAGAAAGCAAATGTGGGGTGCCCAGAGGATCCCCAGTGGGGGTGGCCCAGGGAGGCATTTCTGAACTGAAACCTAAATGACTGATGGAGGCAGTTGCTCAGCCCACAGGGCGGTGCTCAGCGTGGGCTCCAGCTTTGGCCCCACGGCCTGGTGCCTGGCGGGTGCTTGAGGGATCCCCTCCCTCAACAGTGCTGGTGCCGCAGAGGTGGCCCTGTGCTGACATGTCGGACGGCTGCAGTGACCAGCCCTCCCTATAGTCCTGGTGCCAGGGTGGTTTATCTGCTGCTGGCCAGAGGCTGTGGAGCTGGATCCTGGCCTCCTGCAGGCATCTCCATGTCTATCCAGCAGGTGCCACATCCTCCCACATATGCAGGGTGTCTGGAGGATCACTGACACCGGTGCCAATGTCCCTCCTGCTAAGGTTCTGCTGGGCCTCTGCTGCCAAAGGACCCCATGGGGGCTGTGGAGCCTGGTGCCGGGGGGGCTGTCCCTTGGGGTTCAGCTGCTCTGTTCTCAGTGGTGGGGGAGGAGTCTTCTCCAAATATGATATCCGTGCCCGCCCGTCACCCCGGGACTCTCCCACCCTGTAATCTGGTGGGCTGTAATTGCTGGTGTCTTTTCACATCATTTTGTGCCAGGTGACAAGCTGCTTGCTGGAGTGAGTCGTTAATCACACAGAGGTGCCCTGTTTGAAAGCTGCACAGCTCACCCAGGCAGCGCCTGCCAGGCGGCGGGCCTGCGAGCGGCTCCTCCATGTGGAGTTCCAGGGCGACTGTCTCCTCGCTGGTGCAGAGTGTGCAGTTTCTGCCCAGCAGGAGAACTCATGGCTCGTCATGGAGGCTGCATCTCAAGGGCCCTCTGGCACCAGCAGAGTTGAAGCGACCATCTTCTTGGGGCAGCAGCAGGCCCTGGCTGGCAGGAGGTGGCGTCCCTTCCTCCTATTGCCAAAGCTAGTTCCTGGGAGCCGTGGTGTCAGCCAGCCACTCAGGCTGGTCTCCGGGAATTTGGATTTGGGGCTGGCAGGCAGTCCCTGAGATGAGCCGAGTGGTGTGCTACGGGCCATGCTGGGGTATGGTTCTCACGGTGTGACGTCCTGGGGCCCCGGCCAGTCCGTAGGTGCGTCCCCACCTCCTACAGTCTCTTGCAGAGCCAGCCAGGACCCGGATACAAATCCCACAGCCATAACCACAGCAGCGCCCCGTGCCCATGGCTGCTAATAAAATTGCATCAATATTTGATGTCTAATTATTAAATATTTAAAAATGTAAAACTGAAATAGTTTAGAAGTTTGCAAGACATGAATGATTCAGTCCCAGGAAGCATGGCTCAGCATTGGGCCTGGGCAGGACCGGGGCTGCCAGTGCCTGCCAGGGCCCAGAGTGCTCGCTGCAGGGACACTCGGGCGGCTCACCCAGCCCTGGACCTCGACTGGCTTCCTGTGTCCACAGTGTGCAGGGGATCCTTGGTCGTCTCTCGTCAAGGTCAGGCCTGGGCCTAATGTGGAGGCCCATGCGTCACCCACTAGTAAACCACCCCAGTGCCAGGCACCTTCAGAGGCTGGTCCTGCTGCTCCCAGTCCAGGCACGTTCCCTCCTGCCTTGTGTTCCCAGTGGCACCGAGCGTCTGCGAGTCATCTCTGACCCGTCAGACCCGTCTGTCCCAGAGAGAAGATACGGAGATGCCAATGCTGGCAGCCTCCAAAAGAAGCAGTCCGGCAGGACCCCCTGGGGCTGCTGCTCCTGCCAGGCACCCAGCCGCCGCCAGGGAGATGTCTAATGAGAGAGACGGGAAATAGACACTTGGGGGAGCCAGGCTGTGTCGGGGGGTCATGAGAGAAACGCGTGCTGGGGGAGTTTCATAACGTTGAGAACAGAGACACAGCTCCACCACTTCCAGGGAGTGAGAACCAGTCACTTGTAAAAGACCAGAAGTCAGAACAGCCTCAGGCTTCTCCACAGCAGCGCTGAGCACTTGGGACCGGAGGGCGATGCCTTCAGCACTGCAGGAGAGGCCCATTGTGGGGCTCACACCTGTCATCCCAACACGGTGGGAGGCCAAGGCAGGAGGAACACTTGAGGCCCACAGGTCAACACCAGCCTGGGCAACATAGAAAGACCCTAAAGATATATATATATATTAGCCCAACGTGGTGGCGTGCTCCTGTGGTCCCAACTACTTGGGAGGCTAGGGTGGGAGGATCGCTTGAGCCCAGGAGGTCGAGGCTACAGAGAGCTACAGCCGTGCCACTGCATTCCAGCCTGGGCGACAGAGTGAAACCCTGTCTCAAAAAGACAAACACACACAACTCAAGGCGGGGTGTACACAGCCTGGAATTCTGCATCAGGCCAAATTACCCATCAGCCCTGAAGCTGAGGTGGAGGTGTCTTCAGCTGTGCGGTGTTCCAGACGATGTTCCCTGTCTCACGCCATCAGGGACCTGCTGAAGGGTGTGGTTGTGAGAGTTGGGGGGCTGCTGCAACCCCAAGCCAGGTAGCCCACAGCTCCGGCTGCAGCAGCCGGGACAGACTTGCTGGGCCTGTCATGCTGGAATCCCAACCTTTGAGCTGGGAAAGGTGCTGTGCCCAGGCTGTGCCAGGCTACATCGTTGGGACCGTATATGGGCAAACGTCCTGCCTGGCCACCCGTGTCCGCCGAGAGCCTTCATCTCACCCTTGCAGGGTGGCCCTGACCAGACTTACTCCTGAGCTCTGGGGCCACAGGCCGCCTCCTCCTGGAGACTCTGTGCCATACCCTGGGGGTGTCGGGGTGGTCGCCCTGTCTCTCCAGGGTCAGTCCAGACCACACTCGGGTGACCTTCTGGGCGTCCTTGCGGCCCAGGCCACACTGTCCCTTCACTCCACACCTGGACTCAGGCCCACCGCTCAGATCCCGCACCGAGCACCTGTGATGTCCGTAGACGGCCGAGGGGTTGTTGACGGCACAGGGTTGTGTTTTATGAGAAACATGTTACTGCCGAGAGGGTTTTCGCCTCCACTGTCTTACTGACCCGGGGGCAGGTGACGTTAGCCCCGCTCCCACCACACCCAGGGAAGAAAGGGGGCTTAGAGAGGTGAGGTGACTTGTCTGTGAACACACAGGCAGCGTGTGGAGCCTCGAATCACTCCTTCCTCCTGGCCACGTGGCGGCGTCAGCAGTAGGGCCGGGCCTGCACCAAGTAGAGTTATCCTCCTGGCTTGGCCTGGGCCTCGGGGGCTGTTTTGTTTAATGGTGAAATATTAGTCCCTTTTTGTGGGTTGTTTAAAGCCTGAAAATCCCAACATTGGTTAACTGTATTTTATTCACTATTTAGGAAGAAAAATGTCTCTGCCCTGAGTCCCCAAAGGAAAATTTCAAAAGCTGCTTCCGCTTCCTAAACCAAGCGTTACTGTGGAGTCTGGGACTTGGGGTCCTCGGTGGCAGCTGTGCAGGGCCCAGACCCAGGCCAGCTCCTCACTGGGGCACCTGTCCAGGTCAGGGACAGGAGCTGGGGGACCGTGGGACAGGGGCAAGGTGGTGGCGGTGGGGAGATAGTGGGGATGGGGGCATGGCAAGGGCTGAGCAGCTGGGAGCTCCTCTGAGGCCATAGGTACCCTCACCGTCCCCTCACAGGCTGAAGCCCTGGAGGCTGCCAGCTCTCACAGTGACCCTGTCAGCCACAGCGGGGATGGAAGTGGAGGCTTGCGGGCGGAGCTGTGGCACGGCCTCTCTTGGGCCTGCCTTGATTTTAAGGGCGTTTCTTCTGAGGCCATGGGAAGGCTGTATGTTCAGAGATGAACACGGGTGTTCAGGGACAGACGCACACGTGTTCGGGGATAAACGGACGTTCAGCGGTGGGTGTATGTATCCTGTCCGCTGTATATGTGCTTGCTTGTGGTTAAGCTGACGGTGAAGCTTGCTCAGGGACGGGAGCTCAGGGCTGTAGGGGATGGCGGCTTCACTCACCTGCGTGTTCAGTATGCGCCCATCACGCACTTCCATGTTCCAGATTCTCAGGTGTGATAGTGACACACAGGCCTGGCCCAGCCCACCTGAGCTCAGAGTGCACCGCAGGGAAAGAGCCTGAGGCCCAGGCATCTGAAACAGCTCTGTGGGCGCCACAATCCACGCCCTGCAGGAAAAGAGCATGCGGAGAACAGGAGCCAGAGGCTGGCGCAATGGAGAAGCCAGGTGCAGGAGAGGCAGCTGGGGAAGGGAGCGTGGCTCAGGGCCTGGGGTGGGGCTGGGACCAAGTCAGGCCAGGGCCAGATGCAGCTGCCGCGACTGCCAGGCCAGGCACCCAGCAGGGCGTGAATACCCCAGGAGAGAGCCCTGCTCCAGCTCGAGTCTTGATGTGGGAGCGTGGAGATCTGTCTGCCTGGACAGGGACTGGATGGATTAGCAGGAGTGGTGTCAGCCCAGAGAACTAAGGCCAGCCTGGGAAGAGGATGCTTGGGGCTCAGGGACCCTGTGGAAGCAGCAGGGCTGGCGTCTCTTCCCACTGTTATGTCTTCCCACGTGGGCCGGCTACCTCAGCTGTGCAGGAGCCAGCCTCCTTGGAGCAGAGCTGCCCAGTGCCTGTGGGTGCCTGCAGGTGCTTGGTAAACAGCCAGGCCCAGGATCCTTTTTTTTTTTTTTTTTTTTTTTTTTTTGCACTCCAGGCTGGAGTGCAGTGGCTTGATCTCAGCTCACTGCAGCCTCTGCCTGCCAGGCTCAAGTGATTCTCCTGCCTCAGCCTCCGGAGTAGCTGGGATTACAGGTGTGCGCCACCACACCCAGCTAATTTTTGTATTTTTAGTAGAGACAGGGTTTCACAGTGTTGGCCAGGATGGTATCGAACTCCTGACCTCAGATAATCCACCTGCTTCAGCCTCCCAAATGCTGGGATTCCAGGTGTGAGTCACCGTGCCCAGCCCCAGACTGCTCTTAAAATCATCCCAGGACACAGATGGGGGTCAGGCCGGCCTCACTCACGGGAGAGGTCCCAGAGGGAGGTCACAGAGTGCAGGCCCACAGAGCTAGGGGGCTGCTGGGTCCCCTTCCCACTGCAGGACATGCAGCAAGGCTGGAGCCTGGGGCAGGGTTCCCCTCACCCTGAGGCTCACATAGCCCGCCCAGCCTGGTTCAGCGTGGGTATAGCTCAGGCTCCGGGGAAGGGCGGAAGTGGACAGGCAGTGCCCTGGGGCTGCACTCCTGAGATCTGTTGGTACCTTGGAAAGGTTCTCTGCTTGCTGTCGTCTGCATGTGCCCCGTAACACTGGAAGGAGTGAAGAGGATGTAGAGAAAAGTACTGCGTTTTCCTTTTCCCTCCTTCTGAAAGGCCTGGGCCCTGGCATCTCTGTCCCCATCCCTGTAGGCCACAGCTGTGTGCTGGCTCTCCCTGCCCTGCCAAGGTAGAAGCAGTCTCCGTGTTTCAGGCTGTGAACCGGACCTCTTGAGATACGTGCTGTAAACGCTCCTTTATCCTGACATCCCGGCCCTCAGTGCCGTAAAGCCGCTCTTCCCCACTAGCTAGCCTTTACGTAATGGAGCACAATGTATTTTTATTCTGTCCTCTTCACAGCTGCTTCCTGTGATTCCAGGAGGAGGCAGGTGTGGGGCTAAGGTGGTGAGGGGGTAGCTGTTCAGGCACCAGCGTCATGGATGCCTTTGGCCCCCTGTGACGCCCCACTGGGCCGCACCCTAGGCAGCCGCCGCCGCGTCCTCTCTGACTCCCACTTGAACACCTGCTGTTCTCCTTCCTCTCTTGCCCCTCATCGAGGCCTTGAGAACCCATCAGCACCAGGCGTGTGCCCCTGCGTCCCTGCAGGGTGGTAGCAGGTACCTCCTAGAGGTAGCAGGGGTCCCAGGGGTGTGGAGGAGGGGCCCGAGGAGGGCCGGCGTCCAGGCAGAGGGGAGCTGCTGCTTCCTAGGCAGGTGCTCCTGTTCTGTGTGGCCAGAGTTCAACATCCCCGGGCAGGGAAGGTGGGAGCCAGGGCTGTGGGTGGGCTGGGCTCAGGGCCTCCTTGCGGTTTGGCTCTAAGCCTGGGGTGACTCTGGAGGTCAGTGGGGAGGGCCTAAAAGCCTTGGTGGGGCCACCCCAGAGAGCAGGGCTGCAGAGCTGGGCTCCATCCCTGAGCACCCCTGGCACCGCAGGCCATGAGCACACAGCAGGCCGGGCTGGGCGGGGGACGGGGGCCTGGAGCGCTGCAGGCCGCACCACTGCCTCGCCTCAGCCCATGCACTGCTGTCGCAGGTCGGGCCTGAGAACAGCCTGGGCGGTGCCTCTGTGGTCCTAGGGCCAGGGTCGGGCACAGGGCTGTCGCCTCTCACCCTGGGGGTCTCGGCCACTGGCTTCTGGGGTCTCTGAGAGGAGCTTGCCCAGGATCCAGGTCCACAGAACCCCGTCCAGAGGAACCCCGGGCTCCTGGCTCACTTTGGAGGAGACCACGTGAGAGCAACCGGCAAGAAAGCAATGACATCTCCGAGACAGAAAACCCATCTTTTATTTATTTTATCCAAACTATTGTGTGAATTATTCATTCACGTTTATGTAAGCCACTGAACTACAGGGATAAAGGGGGGTCAGAACGCTGGCTTGATCTGCCCCAAGCTGAACTGACTCCGTCGAGGCAGCCTTGTCTGGAGGATGGACCCTTCCCTACCTGAACTGGAGACCAGGGTCAGGGCCCCCTCGCTTCCGAGGGTCTGTGTGGCATGGAGGACGGACCCTTCCCCTCCAGGGCCCTGGGTTTGGCTGTCAGAGGGCGAGAGAGTGACCCCAGGAGTGAATGCGGCGGTCCCCGCTGCTCCCAGCTGTATGGGTGGTGATCTTGCCTCTGAGAGGGGGCCCCACACACCACCTTCCTCACCCTGGGACCTCATGCCAACCTGCCATGGGTGGGCCATGCAGCCGGGAGCCCCGGAGCTTCCAGAGGTCTGTGAGCGGCACAGGCGGCTTTGAGGTCTATCGGAAAACAGGGCTCTTTCCTCCTCCAAGGTCAGGCTGCATTTATTACCAAAATCTAATTCTTCCCCTTTGGACGTCTGAGATCTATCAAAGGCAGCATGGGCCGTGTTAGAGTGAAATATGGCCTCTGAAACATGGTCTCTGCGTTCTTCCTTCCGCATGTGGGAACTCCTGCTACCGACAGCCCCGTCTTCGGGAGGGTCAGCCGAGGGACGCAGGGAAGAATATTGGGGTTAGAGCTGCCAATTAACCTTCAGATTTCGTCGCCTGATTCATCAAGGGCCCCGGGCCGCCTCCTGCCGGAGGGGCGGGGCTGTGGAATAACAACGCCCCCCAGGGCCGTCTTTGCCCGCGACGGAGGGAGGAGGCCAGGTCGGGGCCAGGGCCGAATCAGTGCCGAGGCTGCCATCCCACAGGTGGACGGGCGCCAGGGCCCCTCTGCTTACAGGCCCGCGGTGGTACAGGCCCCGTCTCCTCCCAGTCCCTGACATCCGGATGCCGCTAACATGGGCCCTGCACTGCTGCTCCTTCCAGAACCCATGGCAGGCGGCGCCCTTGCTCTTGCAGCCAAGCGGCGAATCTCTGTGAGCCTGAGTGTCCTCGTGTGTGGACTGGGGATTGGATCGTGTTCGTAGCTGTCACAGCCAGGCGGTGAGTGCATTTGCACACGGAACGGGCTGCTTGACTGAGCTCACGCCGTCGGAGGTGCCCAGTGGCCCTGCATTCTCGGCAGTGGCCTCCAGTGCGTGATCTGGCTCATCGCCTCTGAAGGCAGCTGCCTACCTGTGTCCGTGTTGCAGACAGAGGACCTGGGAGATGGGGTGAAGGGGTAGGTTCAGGGTCACAGGTCGGGGAGGCAGAGCCGAGCTGGACCCGCGGCCCCTCCCGCATTCTCCATCTTCATCTGTAGACTTGAGGGCTTCTCGTTTGCACTTGGCTCCCCTGTCCCTGATCATCTCCAGGAAGCAACCTGGACTGCATCGTCTGCCTTAAACTGGCCCATCAGAGCCTCTTCTGGCCGCTATGCACAAACTCCCCAGCAGCCCCTCTCTCACTCGCTGTGACCTGGCCAGCAGGCACTCACACGTGTACCTTTCCTCACACTCCCCCAGAGCGGGCTGTGGGGGACCCCACCCCCATCCTGGGGCCTTCAGACTCATCTCTAACTCAGGACCAGCCTTCCCCCGGGCACTGCCTGGGGTTGGAACCCTCATTCTCTCCAACCTTGTGGCTATGGTTGACTTTAATATCCTCTTTCTCAGCCCAGCCAGGGAGCTGACCATCCTGTGCCTGGATGTGGGTGCCTACACCAGTCCTGTGATTCAGTCCCTCGTCGTAGTGGAGGGAGGCTGGCAGCTGGCCCAGCTCCTGTGACCTGCAGGATAGGGTCCACCAGGCTCCCGGCCCCGCCTGGAGCGGTCCCAGGCCCCTGGAGGGCTCCCCAGCGCCAGCTCCAGACAGCACTGCTGGGAAGCACCCGGCCTAGAGGACGGCTCTGTGTGCGTCTAAGTGGAGCCAGTCCTAATAATTAACGGTGGGGATAAATCGAGGTTTAATTACTTGGAAGGCCTTTCGGGTGAGAGATTCATGATAATCGCTGTTATCCTCCTGATGGCTCTGCTCAGTAGTTCCTCCCCAGGCAACCGTAAACCCTGGCAGCGGGGGGCAGGGGCGCGGGACTATACCCTGAATGGTCACTTAGAGCCATGTTGGGGACAGTGGGCCTGGGGGTGCCGGCTCTCGTCTCACGAGTGACCTGGCCTCAGAGGTGGCTGGCAGGTAAAGCCCCGGGGCAATAGGATCCGGAATGTCCAGGTGGCTTCCTGCCTGCCTCCCTGTTTCTCGGTGCTGGCTCCTGCGGGGAAGGTGTCCAACTCCAGAAAGGACCCAGGCAGCAGCCTGGGAACAGATGGTCAGGATTGCTGGGTGGTGTGGCGGCCCAGGCCTTCACTTTGGGACCCACATCCTCAGCAGCAGCTACTCTTCAGATTCTCGCCTAAGTCGCTGGAGCGTTGGGGCAGGTGCGCCCCTGAATCATGCCTAATCCTGCGGCTTCCTGGCAGTGATTGGGTGGCTCCAGGTGTCATTCTGCCGGCTGAGGGCTGGTCCCTCCTGGGCTGCTCGTAGTCTGGCTCTCAGAGTTACCGTTCTTAATGCAGTAACTTTATCATCACCACCACCAGAGGATCAGCCTTTATCAGCTCACCCCTCACTCTCGTTCTCTCATGCGTGCCAGTGGAGGCTGGCTGGTGTGACACGGGGGCCTCCTGTGTCCCTGAGCAGCCGCCACTCCCGCCTGTACTCAGCCTCCTCCCTGCCCTGGCCACTCCTGGTTCCCCACCCCTCCGGCCGGGTGCTGCACTCACTGTCTCCTTCCCTCCCTTCCACAGAGCTGAAGAAGCAGGTGGAGAGCGCCGAGCTGAAGAACCAGCGGCTCAAGGAGGTTTTCCAGACCAAGATCCAGGAGTTCCGCAAGGCCTGCTACACGCTCACCGGCTACCAGATCGACATCACCACAGAGAACCAGTACCGGCTGACTTCGCTGTACGCCGAGCACCCGGGCGACTGCCTCATCTTCAAGGTGGGTCCTGTGTGCGACTGTTCTCTGGCTGGCTGTCTCCTCCCACGGGGAGATCTGACTGTAGCCCTCGGCAAAGGAGCAGCTCTGTGAAGGGGATGGTGTGGAGGGCCAGGCGGGAAGGAGGTGCACTGGGCTGTCCTGAGGCTTCACCCCCTGAGGCTTCTCAGCCTTGGGCCAACCCTATGTGGCTTTGCAGCCCTGGACCCTCTGGGTGTGGAAGGCCCTGGGCCGCTCCCCCGACTTTCTCGGTCTCTGTCTGTCGCAACTTGGGCTTTGTTCCATAAGGGCTGTGGCCGCAGGCGGGTGTCAGTGTGTCCAGCGGCAGCAGCGCCTGGGGAGGACTGAAGTCCATGTGGGGCCGGGGCAGGGGTGCCTTCTAAGCCGCCAGGCTGCGCGGCGGGACAGCAGCCAGAGGCCAGCACAAGGCGAGGTAGACAGACTAGAAGAGGAAAGGAGAGCCGGGAGCCGGCCGCATATCCATACCCTCGTCCTGTGAGCCAGCAGGCGCTCTTCTGGTTTGCTGGTGCAGCAGGACTGGGTCCACCATTGTGGACATGAAGAGTCCTTGGGTGAGCAGGGTCTGGTAGCAGAAATCGGGGTGTTACATGTTGACCCTCAGGGTGGCGGTGGCCCCACGTGGACCTCCAGCAGCTGGAAACCCAGGGTGACAACGGCTTGTTCATCACTGCCCCAGTGAGCTAACCTCCCGTTTGTGAAGATGGTGCCGTCGGCCTGGCGTGGCATTGTGGCCCCGGTGAGGCCTCACGGCCCCGTCTTGGCATGTGGCTGCTTCAGGAAGGTTGGAGGGGGCGGTGGCTGTGGGAGATCAGGACAGGCGGAGACGGGCCCCACCTGGGACTGCTATGGTCTGGAATGGGCGTCTAAACCGCCCGCAGTCTGCAGCCTCTGCGCATCTTTATAGAACCGAAAACCAACTTTGATTTGTACAAAAGCTGTACCCAGTGCGGCCTACGTGTGTCCGCCAGCCTCTCCCAGCAGCGAGCCGCTGCCTGTCTGATTCAGCCTTAGCCCGGCGGTTCCTCCTCCTCCTGCACAACCCGCCTATCTTCACAGCCTGCGCTGCTCTGGGGCCCTGCGCCGGGCTTGCTCTGCGCTCCTTCTGGATTTCCCGCTTCTCAGATCACATTCATCCATTTCTACACACGTGAAAGTCTCAAACCTTTGAATAATAAAAACACACCAAGTCTTTAAATAAGCTATCAGAAATGTACTTCTTCGCTTTTGTATAATTCTGTATACTTTGAATAATTCACAGAGGTGTTTAATGCATTATAGAAATTCCATGGGTTTTGAAAACGATTAGTATTAATAAAGGCGTATCACGAACCGTCATCACTTAACACATCACTTGTTACATCAACATTTACAAATTAAGAGGCGGCATTTCCCCGGATCCCAGCATGTGCTGTAGTTGAAGCAATGATCTTAGGAGGACCAACTCCAGTGGAACCTTGGGGCGCCCTCCACAATGTTTTCTATTTAGAGTGTCGAAAATTCCAAAGAGGGACGCAAGCCAGTCGTCATCCTCCCGCGAAAGGCAGCCGCCGTCCCGCTTTGCTGTTTCCTTTTGGTGTTCTATACATAGGCACGTATGTAGGCATGTTCATTTACACCTGGGAACTCAGGATCCTGGGGTTCCATTGTGTGTGCTCCTGTGTTACTTTTAAAAAACCCCATTAGCAAGTAGTTCCTTGGCCCCTGTCAGCCCCGTGTGGGCTTCTGAAGCACACCCCTGCCTGGTGTCCTCAGGTTTGCTGGACACCAGGTCCATCCCCGTCATACCCTCGAGCACGGGCCCTGCCGCTCTCCCTGCTCGAGCCAGCATCTCAGCTCCCTCGGCCCTCATCCCGCCCCCCGGACCCCGGCCATGGCAGGATGTTGAGAGCAGAAGGCTTGGGCCGGCCTCAGCTTGCCAGTGGCCAGACCTTTAGCCCCCACAGCCTGGGCGGGACCTTCAGCCCCCGTGGCCTGTACGGGAACCCCTGCCCTCCTCCCTGCCTTGGAGCCCTCTTAGCCCCCAAGGCTCCTGAGGTCAGGGAGAGGCAGGAAGGGGGCCCCGGGAGGAGGCAGGCAGGCAGCAGAGAGCCCAGGAGCTGGCCAGCTCGCTCCAGGCCTGAAGGACACACAGCGTACAGGAGGCCTGGCTTGCCCTGAGGAGCCGTGGCTCCTTCAGGGATCTGGCCTGGCCCCTGCAGCTCTTGCCAGGTGTCCCGCGTCCCTTCCTAGACCCTTGTGATCTGGAGCCTTGGCGCCCTCCCAGGCCACCCCCTCACTGCCCATCCTACAGCCCTTGCTGTCCCTTCTTTCCAGTGGCAGGCCTGGCCTGACCTGACTTTCTGGACCACAGCCTGTCCTGGCCCAAGGCCTGTGTGAATATGTCTTTGCAGGCCCTGTGAGGGCTGGCTGTGCTGGGTCAGGAGGCACGGAGCTGAGGCAGCCGCCTCCGGAAGGACAGACGGGCCACTGGCCCAGCACTCCACCAGCAAGGCCTGGTGCCCACAGTGGCCCTGCTCCCCACCCTCCTGGCTGCCCACCATGCCTGCTCTGGGCCCTGTCCCGGGGGCTCGCATGGGTGGACAGTGTCAGGGAATGAGGTTGCTTTCAGCTGACCCACTTTCCCCGTGTATGACATGCACTGTGTTTTCATGCTTGAAGCTCACAAGATCGGGGAGATTAAGAAAAGGATGGAAGGGCTTTACAAGTTAGTATTTGCAGGCAGGGCTGAGAGCTCTGGGGTGGGCCTGGCAGGGGGATCTCTGGGCAACCCAGGCAGGGGGCTGACTGAGGTGAGCGTGTGGGCTGGTGCCCAAGCACAGCTGTTGCCAGCGGGGTGCCGGCTGGGCCTCTGCCTCGTCTGTAAAGCAGGCACAGTTATGTCTCACCCGCAGGAGTAAGTGGGGCCATGTTCCTGGCACACCGTCATGGTTGCCGAGACCCCACCTTGGTCCATCATTTTCATTTCTGAGCAGTGAAGTCCCCACAGGCAGAAGCTGCCAACTTGTGCCTGCGTTTCTCCCTGGAACCCCAGCACCAAGGCCCACCGGCTCCGTCCTCTTCACCTGGGCCCAGCTCGCTTGTAGATGCCTTCTCCAGGAAGCCCTCCTGGGTTCCTCAGACATGGGACCCCTTCTTCTGCTGGCTCCCCTCTTAGAACATCTGCCACCTTGTGCTTTTCCTGACAGGCAACTCTGCCAGAAGTTTTATTCTGTTGGGTTACTTGTCCCTTGAGGGTCCCCGGGGGACCTAAGCATGCCCCTCCTGTGTTTTTCCCCCACTGCTGGGTGCCTGGTTTTTAAAGATGCTTCTTGCTCCATTTCTCTCCCAGGCTTCCTTTCATAGCCTCTTTCCCCTGGCCTCACCCAACCCCCACCCTCTCCTCCTGTTCTTCCTCCTCCCTCTCCACTCCTCCTCCCACTCCAGACTCTGTCCTGCCCAGCCCACGTGCCCTGCTGGCAGCTGTGCCCAGCACCCCACTCACCCCCTCCCCTCTTTGGAGAGCTGGGGCCTCCCAGACCTTCCTGCGCCCCATCTGATTGATGTGGAGGGATCTCCTGCTGGAAGGATCTGGGCCTCTAGAGCATGTTCATAAGGGCTGACACTGGGCACACAGCCTCACCTCCCCGAGTCTCAGTCTCCTCACCTGTTGAATGGAAGTAACTGCGGCTCACTTCAGAGGCTGTAGGAGGCAAGTCTCATAAGTGTCACCTGTAGAGCAGTCATGTTGCACCGGGATCCCTGTTGGCTGGTTCAGCTCCAGCCCACGGTGCACCCGTGCTTCTCACAGAGCTGTGATCCTGCAACCCTGCCTGCCATCCCCAGAGCCACAGGATAGCTCTGCTGGCCCTCGCTCGGCGTCCTGGTCCGTGCAGACCCTCTGGACGACCTGCAACGCTCGAGCTTTCAAAGACTCCCTGTGAGCCTACTTCCGAAGTCCTCCGAGCTGCCCTTCACTGGGTGAGGCCGTCGGCCTCCTGAGAAATCCTCCCCCTTGGGTGCCAAGAGCTGCCGAGTCCTCTGGCAGGAGCTCTGACCACGAGACCAGCATCGGTCCTGCCCCATCCACCTGTCATTCCTGCCTCCTTTGTACCCAGGACACCAAGCTTGGTGACAGGAGAGGCACTCGTGCTGTTCACGGCTGCCCCACTCCCCCAGCTCAGGGCCTGGCTTATGGAGAGGGCGCTCTAGGGCTCTGCCAGATAGACAGAAAAACAGGTTTCAGGGGGGAAAAAGGGAAGAGATAAACAGCGAACAGACAGCAGCCAACCTGTAGGGCCAGGGCTCATGTGGGCACCTCTGCCTGCAGATGGTCACTGACTTATCGGGGCCATGCAGGGGTAGCCCCGGTCTCCACTGTCCAGAGGAGAGAGAAGAGACACTCTGGAGTCACCTTGTCCTGGCCAGCTCCTGATCCTGGTGTGCAGCCTTGGCGAGGCCACTGTGCTCCCGTGAGACTCAGTTTCCCCGTCTCATGAGGAACGTGCTCTAGATGCTCCCTGGGGGCCCTGACCCTGGCCTCCTGGCTTCAGAAAGGCACCCCCAGGGCACTGAGCATCACGAGGTGCACCCAGAAGGGTCTGCCCCGAGCTGCCCAGGATGGTCTGCCCCGAGCTGCCCTCCTGAGATAGGGCCACGGAGGGCAGAGGCCAGTGTGGGAGGGCAGGGAGAGCAGGGAGATAGGCCCCCCTGCCCCACCCTACCCCACCTGGGGGCGGGCATACGTGGCTCCTATGTTCCTGAGAGATCTTGCCAAACCCCAGCCTCCTGGCCACGTCATTCATTTTATCTGATTTTCCCCCAAATGATTCTTCAGGCAGAAAGGGGGCTGCAGACGGAGTTAGAAATAGCCAAGCCTGTTTCCAGTCGAGCGGGTTCCACAGATGTGTGCTGGGATAATTGAGGGTTTGCCACACCGTCCCCCGCCACTTCGCCGAGGAGAATAGGGCTTCCCGTCTCAGCCAGGACCAAGCCTCTTGTTGCCACGTGGGTGGAGGGAGCTGCCTGCCTGGGCTGCCGTTTTGGGGAAAGGCAGGCAAATCTCAGCTCCAGCTCTTACCAGCGGGAACCTGCTGCCTCTGCTCCTCTCCCTCCTGAGAGGAGACAGAGATTCCAGAGTCCCTAGAACGTTCTGGGAAGGCCATACCCTGCCTGGGCCTGGAGGGAGGGAGGCTCAGCTCCTGGTCCCTCCATCCTGGCTGCACTCCTCCCAGTGGTTCTCATGGAATTCTCCTCACCTCCCTTTTCCCCTCTTCTCAAGACCCAGGGAAGGAAGCCTCCTGTTACGAGAGTGAGAAAATTGATGGTAAGAAGTGGATTGACCAGGCCAGGGGCACAGAGCAAATGCAGTTTGGGGCAAAACCGTGAACTTCTGGGGTCCAGGAGACACACTGGTTCCAGCAGGCTCCTCGTTCCTTGCTGCCTGGGGCCTTCCCCGGCTCAGAGGCCTGCAGGGTGGGCGTCAGGGCCAGAGGCGTGGATGGCACAGATTGCAGAACTGTGCAAACCCAGCACCACCACCGTGTGTGACTTCACTGTTGAGCACAGCAGGTCTGTGGCGATGTCGACCTGCTGGGTATGTTGTATGGATGAGGGGGAAAGGTACACAGGTCCAGCCTCCCCGCTTCGAAAACCTGAAATTGGAAATGTTCCAAAATCCACAGCTTTTTGATTGTGGATCTGTCGCTCAAAGGAAATGCTTAATGGAGCGTTTCCGATACCAGATTTTCAGATTAGGGATGAATATTTGCATGAGATGCTTACTCAGCCAGTAGGCACGTAATATAGATATTCTAACAGCCGGAAAACCCGGGGGTCCCAGACACTTGGTCCCAAGCATTTCCAGTAGGGGATACTCAGCACTCACCTGTGTGTGTACGTGTAAGTCTAATACAGTTTCACTTTGCTGGATGACAGGGACGCACGCTGAGGAATGTGCTGTTGGGCAGTGTTGTCTCTGCGGGAACTTCCTAGAGTGACTTACACAAGCCTGGGCTGTGCAGCCTCCTGCACCCCTGGGCCGCACGTCCTCTCGTACCCCTGGGCTGTACGGCCTAGCGTGCTGCTGCCAAGCTGCAAAAGTGTGCAGCTCACGACCGTGCTGAATGCAGTAGGCCGCCGTGGCACAGTGCTAAGCATCTGCGTGTCTACACGTGTCTAAATATGGAAAAGGTGCTGTAGACATGACGTATGAAGGGTGGAAGGTGGTGCACCTGCATCGGGTGCTCACTGTGAACGGAGCTCACAGGGCTGGCAGGTGCTCTGGGCGAGCCGGTGAATGGTGGTGAGTGAGTATGAAGGCCTCGGACATTACTGTGCACAACTGGAGACTTTATAAACGCTGTACCACTTAGGCTACACTCAGTTCTTAAAATGTTTTTCTTTCTTCAATGATAAATGAATGGCTGGGCACAGTGGCCCATGCCTGTAATCCTAGCATTTGGGGAGGCTGAAGTGCGGGGATCTCTTGAGCCCAGGAGTTCAAGACCAGCCTTGGCAACATAGCAAGACCCCATGTCTACAAAATATTTAAAACTTAGCCAGGCATGGTGGCGCCTGCCGATAGTCCTAGCTACTTCAGAGGCTGAGGCGGGGAATTGCTTGAGCCCCAGGAGTTAGAGGCTGCGGTGAACTATGATCGCACCACCGCACTCTAGCCTGGGTGACAGTGAGATCCCATCTCTAATAATAATAATAATAATAAAGTTTGCTGTAACTTTTTGAGTTTACAAACTTTTAAATTGTATGTATGTATGTATGTATGTATGTATGTAGAGATGGAGGCTAGCATGCTCTGTCACCAGGCTGGAGTGCCGTTGCATGATCTCGGCTCACTGCAACTTCTGCTTCCTGAGTTCAAGCGATTCTCCTGCCTCAGCCCCCCGAGTATCTGGGATTACAGGCATGTGCCACCACACCTAGCTAATTTTTTTGTACTTTTAGTAGATACGAGGTTTCACCATGTTGGCCAGGATGGACTCAATCTCCTGACCTCGTGATCCTCCTGCCTCGGCCTCCCAAAGTACTGGGATTACAGGCCTGAGCCACCGTGCCCAGCCTTTAAAAAATGTTTTTGTGTAACGCTTAGCTTAGAGCACAAGCACGGTGTACAGCTATAGAAAAATGTTTTTGTACAGCAGCCTTCCTGGGAAGCAGAAATAGCCCCGCGCCCCTCATCTTTGTGCCGGCCCGGGATGGTGCTTCTGTGCACCCTTCTTTCCCCCTGCTCATCATTGCTGTGCCTGCCAGACCTCGGCTGGGGGAGGTTAGAAGGCGGGGTAGGGGGGAGGTGGCGCAGAGCCCGCTGCTGGCGTCTGCTTATCCCGCCAGGGTCCCGCACAGGGCCTGCTGCTGGCATCTGCTTATCCCGCCAGGGTCCCGCACAGAGCCCGCTGCTGGCATCTGCTTATCCCGTCAGGGTCCCGCACAGAGCCCGCTGCTGGCATCTGCTTATCCCGCCGGGGTCCCGCACAGAGCCCGCTGCTGGTGTCTGTCTGATCCCGCCGGGGTCCCACATTCTCACTGTTGCATGGACTGCAGAACTCCCAGACAGGAAGGCTGTGCACTTCCCCAAGAAAAATGAGAACGTGGGCGTCCAGCAGGGTCCAGACTCCTCTATGGCTGCAGGTTGGCCCTGGGAAATTACTTCTGGTCTCAGCTCCCCAAGTACAAAGTGGGGCCTGTGAGCCCACTTCTCAGGTGCTGAGCGATGGCGAGCTGATAAAACAGCACAGGTGGCCTCAGTGTTTCAGGGTTCCCTCCTTCCTCGTGTCTCCCTCCTCCTGTCCCCCACACACCTGCAGTGGCCAGCAGAGCACTGGGCCTCCGTGGAAACTGGCGGGATAGGCTTGCCTGGTGTCTTTGCCCGTTACGTTGCTATAAAGGAATATCTGAGGCTGGGTGGTTTCTAGAAAAAAGGAGTGTATTTGGCTGACAATTCTGGTGGCTGCAAAGTTCAAAAGTGTGTGTACATCTGGTGAGGGTCTCAGGCTGCGTCCATTCATGGCAGGAGAGGAAGAGGAACTGCCCACGTGGGCAGAGATCCCATGGCAGGAGGCCGAGGGGGTGGGGTGCCAGGCTCCTTCTAACCAGCTCTCATGGGAACAAAGAGACCTCACTAGTTCCCTCAAAGGCAGTACCAGGCTGTGGGTGAGGCCTGTTACCCCATGACCCAGACACCTCCTCCCTGTAGGCCACACCTCCAACACTGGGGATCCCATTTCAATATGAGACTTGTCAGGAACAAACCAACAGTACCCACACCACAGTGCGTGGTCCAGGGGCGAGACCCTCCCAGGGATCCGAGCCCACTGTACCCACACCAGACAGAGTGTGTGGTCCAAGGGCGAGACCCTCCCGGGGATCCGAGCCGACCATACCCACACCAGACAGAGTGCGTGGTCCAGGGGCGAGACCCTCCCGGGGATCTGAGCCCACCATACCCACACCAGACAGAGTGTGTGGTCCAGGGGTGAGACCCTCCCAGGGATCCGAGCCCACCATACCCACACCAGACAGAGCACGTGGTCCAGGGGTGAGACCCTCCCGGGGATACATGCCCTTCCCAGGAGACGATTCTCCATTCCTACCATAGAGAGGGGCCAGGAAGGCCCGGGTCCTGTGTGTCTTGAGAGTGGAGGCAGCTCCACCTCCCAGCTGCCTTCACAACCCTGGGGATGGGCGGCCTTCAGGACATCGCCAGCCTAGGGCGCAGAGCCCAGCTGTTGCTGTGGCCCCTGACGAGCTGTGGCAGCAGACCCCCCAGCTCTGAGCTTTGGAGTCTCGTGGGTGGCTGGGCCTCTGCCTGGGTGGGGTGAGGGGAAGGAATTAGCTGGACCTGGAGCCACCGTGCTGGCTCGGAAGGTGAGGAAGGGCTGAGCCACAAACATGGCAGGCTCAGCTGACAGCAGCAGACGTCCTGCCAGCACCTGGAGCCTGCAGGGGGCACACAACCCAGGCCCTGTGTGAGTCAGCCCAGGGGGAAGATGCGTGTCGCTCCAAGGGCCTGGCTGGGTGAGCCTGCGGAGGCTGCGTGGCTGAGCCTGTGACTTCCGTGAAGCGTCTCCTTGCGTTGCAGGGAACATCAGAGATGGTGCAGGGGCAACTCCACCTGGGGAGAGCATTGTCGGAACCACCCATCCAGGCTTGGCCCTGACCAGGCTCAGGATGTGTGGCCGGGCTGCTGTGGAGCCCTGGGCTGAGCCTGGCCTGGGGTCCAGAGCGGGCAGAGTCCTCCTGAGGGACCCTAGCAGTACAGAGGCCAGGAAAATGGTGAGAGTGGCCGTGAGGATGCCACCTTTTCTGGGCACACCAACCACGCCATCCCCCAGCCTCTCCAGCATCTGCAGCCTTGCACAAGTATTTGCTGAATGGAGGTGGTCTTTGGCGGTGTCGCTGCTGGTCAGCCCCCATCAGGGGCTGGGAGGGACGGGATCCAGGCCAGAGCTGCCTTGGTGTGGTTGTCACCTGCCTCTGCCAGCCCCAGGACCTGGACACATGGCTTCACCTCCTCAAGCCTTATCTTCCTTTATGTGGGCCTGGATCATTGCATTTGCCTGAGGGTCGTGGTGACAGTGCCCTAGACCAGTACGTCTGCAAGTGCCAGGCACGCTGGGGACCCTATATGCCTGCCACGTGGCCCTGAGTGGATCGCAGCCACTATCTGCCGACTTCAGGCCACAAGGAGCTGCAGCGAGCACATTACAGAAGCTTTCGGAACTCATCAGTGAGAACTGCAGGGTGGTTGCGGGAGGAGCAGGTCAACCTCTCCTGTCCTAGGCCCGGACCTCGCACTGGCCTCACGCACGATACCACTGACACACGGACACAAACACAGGCCCACGCATGCACAGCCACCCACATGCATGCATGCTCACACACGTATGTACAGGCAGCTATGCACCACATACCTGCACACACATGCACAGCCACCCATACACATGCATGCTCACACACATGCGCAGGCAGCCACACACCACACACATGCATGCACACACACATGCACAGCCACCCACATGCACGCATGTTCACACACACGCACAGGCAGCCACACACCACACACATGCATGCTCACACATGCACGCATGCACAGCCACTCACATGCATACATGCTCACACATGCACAGACAGCCACATACATGCACACGTGCACACACATGCTCATGGTTGGCCTCTGTCTCTCCCGGGCATCCCACGTGACACCTGCTTCCGTGATCTGGATCCAGGGGCAGGGAGAGAAACTGAGTCGGGCAGTGTGGGCCCAGCCAGAGTCCCCCCAGCCCAAGTGTTTCAAGGGCTGTGAAGACACACAGTATGCAACCTGCCATGTTAGAAAAGAGAGATGTGGCGTCTCCTTCCCGTCCTCCCCACCTCTGCTATGCGGTCACTGACAGCCCTGAAGCCTTCTCACCAGGGACCTGTGGGGCAGGACTGTGTGAGACAAACAGCTCCCGGCACCATCTTCTGGAGTCTGGCTCCACACCCCAGCTGGCCCCAGGGAGCTGCTGGCCTGGGCCAGGAAGGGTGCAGGACCAGGGCCACAGACCTGTGTGCAATCCTCAGCTGCTGCCCCAGCCCTGCAGCAGGTCTCTGCCTGTTTGCACACAGTGCCGTGTGCCCGGCCATGGCTGGCACCAGCAGAGCAGGGCCTACCCAGGGTTACCCAGGTCCCAGGCCCAGGTCCAGACCCTTCTTCCCACCAGGCTGGCCCAGAGTTCTGCTGACCCCTGCTGCCCTGGAAGTGTTGAGAGCAAAGAACCTGCACACGCCCACACGCCTGTTTGCAGACACAGTGTGGTGTGCAAGCCCCAGGCGGGCCCTCTCCCACCTGTGCCACCGTGCTCTCCCACTCAGCTGCCCATTCTTGTCACCGAGCCCATGCAGAGGTGTCGACTCGTGAATCGAGGACCTGCTGTCCAGCTGGGGCGTGCTGACACAGACTGAGATTTGCGCAGGATTTATCCTGCTCAGATGAAGCATCCGCTTTGCTGCCCGTGGGTGTAGACGTGACCTTGGTAGCTGCCCTGTTTCCTTCTGAAACAGGCTTGTGAATAAGCAGGCACATCTGGCAGCCCCCCATCTCCCGTGCACTGATCTTGCACAGATCAGGACTCAGGACTCCAGGCTCTGGGAGGGGCACTTACCCCCAGAGGACAAACCTCTTAGACAGTGACTAGCCCTATGCCGTTCCAGGCCCAGAGCTTGCCGCCGGGTGCCCAGAAGTGAACCTGGCCCTCACAGCACTCCTGGGCTGACAGGAAGGTAAACATGCCCACGGGTCTCTGCAGGTCACTGGGATGAGGCTGCCCTGATCTGGGATGAGGGCTGGTGAGGGCCCAGGTGGGGCAATCCTGGGGTGGAGGCAGTAGGACCTCATGGAGGAAGAGGAGGCACTGCTGCTGCTGGGGGCATAGAATGGGAAGCCAGGCATGTGGCCCCCAGGTCTGGGGCCAGAGATGCCAGGCGGGGGTTCCTGCTGGGGTATCTGCCTGCCCTGTTCCATCTTCCTCATTCCTCTGCTGAGGAGTGGGCCCACCCGATCCAGGAGCCAGGCTGGAGGGAGAGAGACAGGACTGGAAGGGCCAAGACAGGGAGAGGCTCTGGGTGCTGGGCTGCCGAACCCTCGGGGATCTGCCCCCGCTGCACAGAGCAGCAGCCAGAGCTGCGGGGGGGTCAGGTGAGTGGGCACCTTGGGGTTGTCATGGCAACAGCTCTTAGCCATCGGTGGATAGAATTAGGGGGTTGAAGGCCGGGCATTCGGGAGCCCGTACCCTGCAGGGCCGCTTAGGAAGCAGGAGCTGCAGTGGCCCACGGTGGGACAGCTCCGCATATCACACACTGACCTGGAATTTGCCCTCCCGACCGCACCCCTGTGGCCCCCACACCCCTGCAGCCCAGACCCCTGGACTTCTCTCCTGTCTGAGTTTACTGGCCTCCACCTGATGCTCACTGCTGTGCGTTTGAGCTTCAAAGCCCTCATTAAGCCCTCTCCATCTTTCTCCAGGCAGAGCTGGGACACAGGTTTTTGGGGATAGACTGAGAAAAAAGGACCTGAGAGAGGGATACTATGGTGTGGGCAGAGGGCACGTGAGAGGCAGCCCTTCGTGGAGCTCTGGGCAGGGAGTGGTTCCTGAGACTCGTTCCTTGAAAGTAGTGTTTGTGTGTGGGGACGTCCGTGCAGGGACCTGGAGCCATCTCTGAAGCTGGAGCGGCGAGGTCCTTTCTCTTCCCCCGTCCTGCTGTGACTCCACCACGTGGCCTCTGCTCCTGGGCCCCTGCCTTGGGTCCAGTAGTGATGACTGAGTACTCAGGTTGTTGAGGTGTGCTCACCATGCACATATATGGGTTTTGACCAACACAGGTAATTTCATGCACAGTGATCCCCAATTCTAAAGCTGAGATGACCTCTGCCTGTTCCCAGAGGGTGACATGAGGGGTGCACTCCACCACACTGTCCCAGAGCAGCTGCTCCACACTGCAGATTGCCCGCTGCCCCCTTGCCCCATGGCCTGCCCCGCCTGTGTCTGAGGGTGCTGTCCCCTCCCTGCTGTGGCTTAGGCTGCCTCCAGGCCTCTGACCTGTGGAACACCAGGCAGGAGGCCTGGGCTGGGGGCCCCAGGGTGCAGGTGTGGTCTGCTCCACACAGTCCTCCCACGTCAGACCAGGGGTTCTCCTCCACCCACTCCAGACAACTCCCCTGCTGCCCAGCCCCTCTCAGGCTGTCTCACCAGGCCACTCTCGGTCGTCTCTTAGGCCTGGTGACATTTTGGAATGGAAATGAAGTTCGGCAGTGATTGGGCTGAGAAGCAGGAAGATGCAATGGGAGTTCGGGCCGAGGGAAGGTCAGCAGGACGGTCTCAGGGCCTCCACGCGGTGGGGAATCCCAGCTAGGCCCCTGTCACAACGTTGCTCCTTGAGAGCATCGAGGCCTGGGACTCAGCTGGGGGCTTCCCAAGCCAGAGGCAGGGGAGCTGGTGGGTGCCCGGACATGTGGGTGGGTGGCTAGGGGTGTACCGGTGGATGACTAGGGGTCCATGGGTGGGTGGCCAGGGACGTGCTCTTGGGCGCCCAGGTGTGAGGGTGGGTGGCCATGTCTCTTCGGCCAGGGCAGCTGCGAGCAGGGCTGTGCCACCAAACACCATGCATGCCTCAGCTGCCTCCCTCCTGGCTACTGGCCCTGCCCCAAGTGGAGACTGGCCCAGGGGCCAACCTTGGCTTTCAGTCCCAGTGCTGCCTCCTGTTGGCCACATGCTCTCGAATGAGCTGCTCGCCCTGGTGTGGTTGTGAGGATCGAGCAGTCAGATGCAGGGGAGTCCCTGGCTGACTTTGCGCTGTGCACCACGGGGCCTGCGTCTCCTCCTCCAGGCTTCCTTCTGCTGCACGTGGTTCTCCTAGCCCGGGTATCCAGGAGGCTCCCCGGCCTAACCATGTGTCAGGGCCTGCCTGCAGGTCAGATTCAGCTTCACTCAAGGCTCTTGCCTCCGGTTGAGTCCTGGAACTCAGAGCTGGGAGTTGGTATCTGGTTTGAAGCTGTCTGGGTAATGGAGACACCTGGTGGCTTCCTTTTAATATGGCCTGGGGCACGCAGACTGCCGTCTGAGCCTGGACACGCACCCTCTGCCTCGACCTCCATGAAATCAGGCCTTGGGCCTCATGACCCAGGCCACAGCACCCTCTCTGCTGCCCTGGGCAAGGCAGAAGTGTTTTGTGTGGATTGTGCCTGAGGAGGTTGGAGATATCAGAGGTCAGGGAGCTGTCCGTCCCCTGGTGCTGAAGCTGAAGTTGAAGTCAGAGCGAGGGTCTCCAGGATACTGGAGCTTGGCCTTCAGGCAGCAGCCAGTGGGGAGCTGGGCTGATTCCCATGGAAATGGGCATCCTGCTGGCGTGGGCAGCCCTCCCCATGACTCATGGCCCCAGGCATTCAGAAAAGACTGCTGCCTCTGAAAAGGAAGCTCATACCCGGGCCATTTGTGATTCACGGTTTGGCGTTAAGGAGCTCCCACATACCAGGGATCATTTGTGAATCAGGATTCCGGTGTTAAGAGGCTCATGGGGGGGTGGGGTGGACATTTGTGATTCACAGTTTGGTGGTTTGGGTACCTGGGGCTGTTTGTGACATGAGTTTTGGTGTTAAGGAGCTGATTCCTGGGGTCGTTTGTGACAGGAGGTTTGGTGTTTCTCAAGACTTCAGTTCTCTACATAGATTTCTAAAGGAGCAAAACTGCCAGTGTCTTCTTACCTCAGCACCGACCTGGGATCAGAGTCACGGCTGCCCTGGTGATGGAGGGCAGGCCTGGGTGTGGCCCCCAGCAATGGGAAGGGATGCCAGGGGCCATGCAGCGGGCCCGTGGCAGGGCAGTGGCCAGAGCCCATGTCATGCCCACCCGGCAGCCTTCCTGCTCGCTGCGCAGGTGTGTGGCATCCTCAGAGGTGCTCACACTCCAGGCCTGGCTGAGGAAGGGCCGTGAGCAGGCCCCTGTGGCCATGGGTGGCGCTGCCAGGAAGTGGTTAACTGACAAGGCCACCTCAGCAGCCCCTGGGAGGTACCAGCCAGAGCAACGTCAAAAACACAGCCAGCCCGCCCCTCACCCCTTCCCCCGCTCCCTGACAGGCAAGCAAGGCCATTCACAGGCTCTTCCAGAGCCTTCCCATCTCGCACTGGAGCAGTAAGGTCTACACAGACAGTTTAATTTGAATTTGCCTCTCTGGGTTCCCTGAATTGAGAGTGGAATTGCTTTCAACACATGCTGACTTCACGTCCCATCTCATTGCTTCAGCTGTGGTTCAGGATGTCCAAGCAGCTATGTTCACATGTGCTGGCATCTCCCAGGTGCCCTCTGCCCGGCACATTCACCTCCTGAGGCATCCCGGGGCGTGGGCATCCAGGCAGGGCGGGGTACTTGCAGTAAGGTGAGCTCTGCCCTCCCAAGGCTGCCCTTCCTCATCTTGTGCCCTGGCCCCAGCCACAGACCTTGCTGATGGTTGTGCATGGTGAACGGTGTCTGCCCATCGCCAGGTTCAAGCAGGTAGAGGCTCGGAGTGATTCTCAGTCCCTTAGAGATGGCGCAGGGGAGGTCGCCAGTTGTGGGGCCCGAGGACATGGGCAAGCCTGTGGCTTAGATCACCTTCTACCCTGGCACCAGCCACACAGGACTGCTGACCAAAATCAGAGTATTCTTCATATCCGCATAGAGAATTCCTCATGGCTTAATGAAGTATGTAGGAGAAGATGCCAGTGGCTCGTCATGTATCACCCGGAGTCGGGGTGGGGGCACCACGGGCCTCGGGCTGTGTCTGCTGCCTTCCCGCCACCTCTACACCCCCACATCTCCATTTCTGTTTCCTGGTGAAATCAGGGCTGTGACAGATCGTTTTGTTTCCTGCTCTGTTCCTTTGATACTGTATCATGAGCATTTTATGCTCAATTAAATATTTCCTTGATGATGGTATTTAATGGTTGCATAATGTGCTATTTCGTGGTTGTGCCATAATTTACTTAAAATATTTCCTTGTTGTAGGGTGTTTAGCCCGCTCCTCTTTGTATTTACTCACCTGTTGATTTATCTTTCGCTGTGTAACAAAGTATCTTAGCAATCATCTGTCGACACAAATCTTTCTCTGGCTACTTCTTTAGGTTCCTCGTAGATTGATTATTAGTTTGGATGAAATTAATTGGATAAATTAATAACCTATTTATGCTGGAGGTTGCAAATTTTTTGTGAAAAATCAGACCTTGGCGATGACCTTGAACAGCAGGATATAAATAACTCCCACAAGCTTAATGTTCCAATAACGGAACACTAGGCATAAATGGGTTAATTAAAGTGCGTGACCATTTAAACCCATATTTGAGTTGTTTTGCATCTATTTCAGCCATATAAGACTTCAGCAAATGAGACTTGGCTCATCTGGTGTGATTCTGAGACCACAGAGCTGGGAGGACTTGGTCATGGCTCATAATCTTAGCGAAACCCCATGTATATGGCGGAACAGTTCCTGTCTCCGTCTTACGGAGATCAGCACACCGGGGCCCTGGTTTGCCTAAGGTTCTGCAGTTAGACGGGGTCTGAGCCAAGAACTAGGCATCCCGCCTGGAGAGCCCTCTGTCAGCTCAGCTCTGCAGCCCAGACTCCCCTCCAGGCTCCAGGCTCCAGGCTCCCCTCCAGGCTCCCCTCCAGGCTCCAGGCTCCAGACTCCGCTCCAGGCTCCAGGCTCCAGGCTCCAGACTCCGCTCCAGGCTCCAGGCTCCAGGCTCCAGGCTCCAGGCTCCACTCCTGAGCTGAACCATGGGGCTGCTGTGGCCTGGCCAGGGAGCAAGGAAGAAGATGGGGCTGTTCCCAGCTCACCCGTCTCTCAGTTCCATCTGTTCTCTGGATCCCAGGCTCCCCATCAGCAGTGAGATCCCTGCCTCCACAGAGTCCTGTGAGTGACCAGGACTCCCTGCAGCTCGCCTGCCCTCAGTTGCCGGGTGCTTTCTGCTGACCACACTGTGCTTCCTCTTGCTTTGGAAATGACAGTGAAGATTGGATGTGAGCATCCTTCTGGGGTTTGGTGTGGAGCCCCCGAGATGGGATGCATGCGGGTTTGCCAGATTGAGGGCCCGCTGTGACTGCAGGAAGTTTGTTTGTAGTGAGCAGGGAAAGGCCAGGAGCTCCTGCTCAAGGAGGGGAGGATTTTGGGGCAGTCTGGCCATGGCCCTTTGTCATCACTGTGTCTACTGGCCTCCCTTCCTCCCAAGGCTCCATCTTTCCTCAAGTTTGGGCTTTGTGGGGAGGTCCAAGCAGTTCCCCAGCTCCCCTAACCAGGACAGCCTCGGCTTCTGGGGGCCCTGCAGAGACGTCATGACCTGGTGCAGGGCTTCCCAAAGCTGCCTGTGGCCCCGTCTGCCCAGCCTGGGTCACCGCAGGTAGGATCCAGGAACCTGGGTGTTGGCAGGCTCCCAGGAAACATGAATGTCATCAGCCCAGGTTTGAGGGCTGCTGATTAGGACCACTGTGGGGATACAGAAGGTGTGTGTGGCTCTCACCTATCACTCACCTATCACACTCCTGTAGGAGTTGTGGCGAGTCCTAGTTGGCCTATTCCAGCAACTCTTGTTTAAAGGACTATCCCTTCCTGATTGAATTACCTTGGTACTTTTGTTGAAAATCAGTTTGCCTTATGTGTGGTTCTGTTTCTGAACTCTCTGTTCCATTCAGGTGATCTTGTGCTACTATCTTGAATACTGCAGCTTTATAGTAAGTCTCAAAGTCAAGTAACGTAAGTCCTCCAATTTTGTTCTTTTTCAAAATTATAGCTATTCTAGATCCACATAAATTTTGGAATTCGCCTGTCAACTTCTACAAAAAAGCCTACTGGGATTTTGATTTGGATTATATTCAATCTGTAGATCAATTTGGGAAGAATTGGCATTCTTTTTTTTTTTTTTTTGGAGACAAGGTCTCACTCTTCTTGCCCAGGCTGGAGTGCAATGATGCGATCTTGGCTCACTGCAAGCTCTGCCTCTGGGGTTCAAGCGATTCTCCTGCCTCAGCCTCCCAAGTAGCTAGGATTACAGGCACCTGCCACCATACCCAGCTAATTTTTGTATTTTTAGTAGAGATGGGGTTTCACCATGTTGGTGAGGCTGGTCTCGAAATTCCTGATCTCAGGCAATCCAACCACCTCTAATACAGGCATGAGCCACTGTGCCTGGCCGGGAAGAACTGACATTCTAACGATATTGTGTTCCAATCCATGAAAATGGTATATTTCTGTATTTATATAGGTCTTTACCTTCTCTCAGCAATGTTTTTTATTTTCCAATATACAGGTTATGTGTATTTTTAAAATACTTAGCTCTAACTAGTTCATGTTTTCATGCTTTTGTAAATGTGCTTTAAAATTTTTATTTTCCAGTGTTTCATTCCTAATATATAGAAATAATTGACTTTTATATATTGATCTCATATTCTGTAACCTTGCCGAATTTACTTATTAGTTCTAGAAATTTTTTGTAGTTTCTTTAGGATTTTCAACATAGACATTGTATCATGTGCATAAAGTTAGAGTTTTGTGTCTTCCTTTTCAACTTTTATGCCTTATATTTCCTTATCTTGCCCTTCAGTACTGGCTAGGAATTTCAGTACAATGCTGAATAAGAATGGTGAGGGGACATTTTCACCTTGTTTCTGATGCTAATGAGAAAGCATTCAGTATTTTGACATTAGTATGCTGTTAAATATGGGTTTTTCATAGATATCATTTACCAGGTTGAGAAAGTTCCCTTTTGTTCTAGTTGCTAAGAGTCGAATTTTGTCAGGTTTTTTTATGTCTATTGAGATGATCATATGAACTTTCTTATTCTGTTGATATTGTAAGTAATACTGGTTGATTTTTTAAAATGTTAAACCAACCTTGCATTCCTAGGATAAACCCCACTGGGTCCCTTTTTATATGATTGCTAGATTCAATTTCCTAATTTTTAGTGAGAATTTTTGCATCTATGATCTTGTGCAATATTCATCTGTGGTTTAGTTTTTCTTGTAATGTGTTTGTTTGCCTTGGTATCAGGATGATGCTAGCCTCAAAAATGAATTGGGTAGGGTTTCCTCCTCTTTTTTCTGGAGGAATATGTGTGAGATATTTCTTCCCTAAATATCTGATAGAATTCACTAGTGAGGTCATCTGGGCTTGGCATTTTCTTTGTAGAAAGCTTTTTAAATTATGAATTTAATTTATTTAATAGATATGGGACTACTCAGATGTTTTTTGAGTCAGTTTTGATCATTTTTATCTTCTTGAGTTTTTGCTCATTTTGTGTATGCTGTCCAATTTATTGGCATAAAATCATTGATAATAATTCATTATTATCCTGTATTACCCGTAGCATCTGTAGTGCCATCCCTTCTTCCATTTCTGATTTTGGCAATACATATTATCTCTTTTTTCTTCATCACTCTAAGTTTTATTGATTTTTTTTATCTCTCTCCTTTCAGATCTATCAGGTTTTGCTTCCTATATTTTTAATCCCTATTTTGGGGTACATACACAGTTAAGATTGTTATATCTTCTTGGTCACTTGCAATTGTAATTATAATTATGCAGTGTCTGTCTTCATCCCTGAAATATTCTTGTTCTGAAGTCTGACTTGAGTAATATTAATATAGCCACTCCTGCTTTCTTACAATTTTAATATTTATATATACCTATCATATCTATTTCTAATCTTTTAATCTACTTGTGTCTTTATATTTTAAATGAATTTTTTGAAGATAACATATAATTGAATCTTGCTTTTTTTACCCGGCCTGATAATCTATGCCATTTATATTTAATATAATTTTTATGATGTTAAGTTTAAATCTGCCATCTTGTCATTTCTTTTTGTCTTGTATATTCTGTTTTTGTTTTTTTCATTTTTCTTGCTGCCTTTGGGCTGTTTTTTGGTATTCCATGTTTTCTCCAATATTGGCATATTAATCATACCTCTTTGGTTTTCTTCCATTTTGGTTTAGTTATTGCTCTAGGGCAAGGGTCAGTAAACCTTTCCTGTAAAGAAACAGATATCAAATATGTTAGGCTTTGGGAGCCATACTGTCTGTGTCACACCTCTGCTGTTGTAGCACAGAAGCAATTGTACATGTTACATAATGAGCTTGGATATGTGCCAGTAAAACTTTATTACAAAAGCAGGCAGTGGGCCAGAATTGGCCCATGGGTTGGAGTTTGATGACCCCAGCTCTAAGTTTACAATATGCATGATTAATGTCACAGTCTGTTTTCAAATAATCTTACACTAGTTAACATATAGTATTTTTAAAGTATTTTTTCTTTTTGTGTAATTTTTGCACAAATTTTTTTTTGTGAAATTATTCTTTCACTTTAGAGAGTACATTATCTTCTAAGTTAAAATGATTCAAAAATGCTTGTTGAAGTGTATTCACGTATTTAAATACATGAACTGTATTCACGTATTTAAATACATGAACTGTATTCACGTATTTACTGCTTCTGGTACTCTTCCTATCTGTTGATCCAGATTTCCATCTGGCATTTTTTTTTTATTTTGCAGGAAGCACTTCCTTAACATTTCTTATATTGTAGTCCTGCTACCAACAAATTTTCTTGGCTTTTCTTTGTCCAAAAATGTCTTTATTTCATCGTCATCTTTAAAGGATATTTTCACTGGATATAGAATTCTGTGTTGACAGTCTCTTTTTTTAAGCGTCTTATGAATGTTTTGTTGTTTTGTGGCTTGCGTGGCTTCTGACAAGAAGTCTGCTAGTAGTCTTATCTTTGTCCTTTGTATATAATATGCACCACCCTCCCCAGCTGATTTTCTTTGTATTTATCCTGCTTACGGTTCATTGAGCTCCTTGGATTTGTGGATTTACAGTTAATCAGATTTGGGAAATTTTGGCCATTGTTTCTTTAAGTATTTTTTTCTGTTCCCCTCCCCTTTTTCCAGTACTCCAGTTTTACATATTTTAAGTCACTAATATTATCCTAATTACTAAAGCTTTGTACTTTTTGTTTTTTGGCTCTCAGTCTTTTTTCTGTGCTTTCATTTGGATAGTTTCTGTTCCTGTCTTTAAGTTTACTGACCTTTTATCCTGGAGAGTCTAATCTGCCATTGATTTTGTGCAGTGGAGTTTTAAAATTTCGTTTGTTTTTCATGTCTAAAAGGTCCATTTGGTTATTTTTTTTTTATTGGTATCTTTGGTTTCTCCTTCATTTTAGTAGTCTGTTGCTACATAACAAATTTCTCTAGAAGTTAACACCCTAAAACAGGCGTTTGTTATCTCATGAAGTTTTTGAAATTCAGGATCCCACAGCAGTTTTTAGCTGGATGGTTTTGGCTCAGGCTCTCGTCAGAGGGTGCAGTTAGGGGCTTTTGTCCTGGGTTGCAAAGCTGAAGGATTGACAGGGGCCAGATGTTCTGCCCAAATTCATTTAGGTCGCCCTTGGCAGGAGACTTCACTTCCTCTCCATATGGACCTCTCTGTAGGTCTGCTTGAGCATCCTCACAACATGGCAGCTGGCTTTCCCCAGAGTGAGTGCTGAATGAGTTAGAAAGAGACAGACAGAGCCAGCCTAAGATGGAATCTACAGCGTCTTTTATAATGTAATCTTGGAATTGATATACTATCACATCTGCCTTTTTTTTTTTTTTTTTTTTTTTTTTTGAGATAGTCTTGCATTGTCACTCAGGCTGGAGTGCAGCAGCACTGTCATAGCTCACCGCAGCCTTGAACTCCTGGGCTCAAGTGATCCTCCTGAGTAGCTGGGACTACAGGTGCACACCACCATGCCTGGCTCTGCCGTTTTCTATTGATCATGTAGGCCAACCTTGGTATGATGTGGGAGGAGACAGCACCAGGGTGTGACTGCCAGGAAGCAGGGTCGCTCAAGGCCATCCTGGGGGCTAGCAGCCATCCCCTTCGTTGTGTTCATGTTTTCCTGTAAATTCTGCAGCTGTATTTATAATTGCTGTTGTAAAGTCCTTGTCTGCTGATTTCATCGTTTCTGGACTTAATTCTATTGGCCGAGTTTTCTCCTAGCTGTAGATCACATTTTCCTTTTTTTGCATGCTTAGTAATTTTTGATTGTGTGATGGGCATTGTTAATATTATGTTGTCGAGTATATGAAAGTGTGCAAATTTCCTCGTTTTTTCTTTGAAGAGTATTCAGCTTTTTCTGGCAAGCAGTTAAGTTATTTTGGGGTCAGCTTGATCCTTTCAAGAACCGTTTTCACACTCTCTTGGGGCTTGTATGGATTTGCTTTTATTCCAGGCTAGTTGAACGCTGCTACTAAGACATGACCCTTCTGAGGTTCGTAGCAGATGCCCTGGGTGCTCAGCAAGAACACCTGCTCTGGCTGGTCGGCACGTGCCTGTCCCCGGGCCTGTATGACCTTTGGAGTTGTTCCCTGGCAGCTCCCTGGTGTGCTTGGCTCAGCCTTGTGGAGTTGCATGCTGTGTGCGTAGAGCGTGTTACTCAGCAGCTCAGTGAGACCTTTCTCCAGGTTGCCAGAAGCCTTCTGTGCCCAGCTCTGCCCTCCACAGATCCTCCCTTCCTCTCAGCAGGACCACCATGCTGAGCTTGAGCTGCACCCCCCAGCGCCAAGCCTGGAAGAGACCACTGGGCAGAGCAAGGGGTGCTCAGAGGTTCACCTCATTTGTTTCTCTGTCCTCAGATCACGGTCCAGTGTCTGTGAACAGTTACTGCGTGTATTTTGTCCATTTTTCTAGTTGTTTACAACATGAAGGCAAAACTGGTCTCAGTTGCCCAGCATGACGTCCCAGATCCACATGTGAGGAGGAGCAGCAGCATCGGGGTTCCACCCCGAGCTCAGGGCAGGGGTCCGTATGCCAGGAACTTGGGTGGGCTTCGTAGACCCCTGTCATTCCCAAAATTATACAGGCAGCATGGCGTGTGCTTGTGCACACTTTCCTGGGTGGAGAGGCACATGGCCCCTCACGTGTTGAAGTGTTGTGACCCCTCGGGGAGTTAAGACCCAGTGGGAGGAGGACCTGGCAGGGGCCTGGAGATGGAACCACCTTCACATGCTGCCTCGCTAATTCCACAAATACTGTTGACGTCCTGCGCGTGACCTTGGGCAGAGGGGTAAAGACCGGGCAGCCTCGGCAGAGGCTCTGGGGCCAAGGACGTCACCTTCTGGGGGTCGGAGCGAGACATCCTTCCAGAGCCTGGGTTTTGAGAGGAGGTCACCTCGGCCTGGTTAGAATGAGTTGTCATCTTTTAGCTTTTTGGTTTGGTTTCTTTTTGTGTTTATTTTCACTTTTTGCCATGGAAAGTTTTAAGCATATATATATAAAAATACGGAAAACAGCATTGAGAAGTCCCTGTGAGCCCGCCCCACCCCCTTCCCCCTTCCTGGATTATTTTGAAGCAAATCCAAGGCATCGTAATCAATTTAGCTCCTGTCATTCAAATATTTCAGCATGTGTCTCTGAAAGGCCGGTGACTCCGTCAAGCCCCAACCAGGGTCCTTTTATTGTGGCAGGGCCTGGCCTCGGTGGGTGAGAACAGTGGGGAAAGGGGCAGCGTCCGGCAGGGTGACCACCTGTGCAAAGGAGAAGAGGGACAGAGCACCTGGTGTTGGACCAGACAGGGGGGGTCCGGACCTTGGGCTGTAGCTGACCGCATGAGGCCCTTAGCCTCCAGAGGAGGAGCTGGTTTAACATGAAGCATGGTTGTGGAGACCTTGCTTCCTAGGTGGGCTGCCGTGCCCCTCCCGTCTTCCCACATACGCACGTTACAGAGATCTGTGGAGCCGAGGGGCTAGTTTCACCAAAATAAGACCTGGCCGTGTCCGCCGCTCTGCTGGTCTGGCTGGGGCTGCAGACACAGGGGTCCACAGCGAGGGACTGAGACCGCAGATGTGTACTCACACAGTTCAGGAGGCTGAAATCTGAGATCAAGCGACACCGGAGTTGGCTCCTGGGGAGGACTCTCCTGGCTTGTGGACGGCCACCGCTTGTATTCCTGTGTGGCCTTCCTCGTGCACTGGGAGAGCTCTGTGCCCTGCTGGATGAGCACCCACCCCCTACCCTTATGACCTTCCTCAGACTTGACTTCCTTCCTTAAAGGTCCTATTTCCAAATACAGTCACATGGGCATTAGGTTCGTATCTCAATTTGGGGGGACACGGTTCAGCCTGTAACAGTTGCTCTGCACAGCCCTACTCGCTTACATCATAGATGTTCTCACGCGTCTGTGCACGTGAACTGCGTGTTATATGTTGCACATGCAGCGTTACTAAACAGGGTTCCTTTGCACCTCCCAGGGCTCCTGGAGTAGCGTCTTCTCTTTTGCTGGGAACCTTGCAGCCTTTCCTCTCCCCGCCGCTCCCAGCCCGTGGGGGCCACCTGCTCTGTTCCGCGCCTTCGTTTGTCCTCTGCTTGTGCACTGAAGGGTTCTGCCAGCAGGGGAGTTAGTGAGTAGCCAATGGAGGGTGTGCCCAGCCTTCCTGCTGTAGACCTGCCTCCAAGTCAACATGGACTTCCCTCCCTGCGCGCCAGAACTTCGCGTTGTTCTTAGTGGCATCTGGGGTCAAGGAGGGCGACTGTCAGCCAGTTGGGGGACGTTTTCTTCTTGGTCCCTCGGCTCCTGCTTCCCTGTGAGCTGGGCAGCCTCAGCCCAGGTCCTGTCCAGTACTCAGCTGGCCTCGGCGCGCACAGCACAGGCTTGAGTGCAGCCGCGGGGGCAGGCAGAAGCAGGTTCCCTCAGAACAGCTGAGTCCGAAGGGTCAGAAGCCACAGCCCCTGTCGGGGGCTCTGGGGCAGCCAGGGGAGCTGCTCGTGAGTTGTCTCTGGGGCAGAAGGAAGAGACCTTCACCTGGGCTGGCACTGGGCCTGGGTCCCCAGTCTCATGGGGAGCTTATCCTGATTATACCTGCCCAGCCTGCCCTGCAGAGGGGAAGGAGGCCCTTGGCTCGGAGTATGCCTGCCCCAGAGCTCCCAGGCCCAGCTTGGGGGCCACTAACTGGGCACAGTTGCAGTGTGCCTGTGGCCAGGCCTGGGATGTGGTCAATCTGCATGCTGCAGAGCCGGAGGCCTCTCTGCTCTCTCCCTGCCCTCCCCCTCCTCCCCCCCCCCCTACCCCACCCTTCTCTCCTGGAGCCCTCCAGCCCCACCCCTCCCTGTGTACACTAAGTGCCCAGGCGGGAGGGCCAGTGGGTCCCACTGAGCCGCACAAGGCCCCAATCGAGCAGGTAGCAGGTGGTGTGCTGCGAGCCGCTCTTCCCTCCCAGGTCAATTCCTGAGCCCACCAGGCGATCGATGAAGAGCCACCTGCCTCTGGGTAATGCTGACGGGTGAGAGCCACTCAGCAGCACTTCTAATTTCTTTTTTTAAGAAAGCCGCACTCAGCCCCAAGCTGTGCGGAAAGCTATAGGATTATCAAGATCAAAAGGTCAGCCCTCTGCCTCCTCTCCCCGACCAGAGCCTCACCCTGGCCACGGTGGGTGCTCCCCTCGGTGTCATGGCCAGGCCGTCATCTTCCCCCCAGTGCTGCTGCAGCGTCTCCTCCTGAGACGGCTCCCTGACCAGCCCGGGCCACGGTCACCCCCTCAGTCCTCTGCACAGTGGCCCAGCCTGGCCATGCCATGACACGGTTGTCTGCTGGTGTGTGTCACCTCCCCAAAGCTGATGCACTGGTGGGGGACCCCAGGTCTCACCAGCTGTACACCGAGACAGCCTCGCTGCACTGACCTCTGGCGCCAGCCACTGTCGCTGGGCAGCCTGGTCTTCCTTTTCCATCCCCACTCAGGTGCAGATGGAGAGCCTGGAACGCTGTCCCAGGATGCCCGCTGCCCAGGTAGAAGCACAGACCCTAGCATGTGGTGCTCAGAGAGGCCGGCCTGGCCTCAGCCTGGGCCCATGTGTGTTCCACACCTCCTCACCGGAACTGACCCTAGCATGGGGTGCTCCAAGAGGCCCCCTGACCTCAGCTCGGGCCTGTGTGCACTACGCTTCTTCCCTGGTGCCGACTCGATGGGTTCAGTGTCCATTCTCGCTGAGCCATGGGGAGCAGCTTCAGGCCCAGGAGTCTCTGAGCATCCCATCTGGAGGCAGGATAAGCCCTGCCTGCTCCCCAAACACACGTCTCCCCACTGGGCTTCAGGGCCAGCTTGGGCTTCGGTGGAGGTGTCCGTCAGGGGTGAGCTGAGGCCCTTGTCGAGGGCACATCCTGCACCCGGAGTGCCCACTCCCCCATGGTGGTCAGGGGGTACAGTGAGGGAGGCAGCGGTGGGCAGCTGGTGTGTTCCCTGCCAGGATCTGCCCCTACCCCTCCATCCACCCAAGAGCCCCCTGCCCAGCCTCCTCCGCCCAGCCCTAGAAGAGCCCCTTGGCCCCCCATCCCTAGAGAGCCCAGGTGCTTTGCCTACACCCCTCAGCACTGTCCAGCCCTGGCTGTGTCGTGCTCTCACTAGCTCCCCACCAGGGCTCCCCACCTGCCCCCACCCCCCAGCATCCTCCAGGACTCTGTCCAAATGCCACCTTCGTCAAGGTCCCCCCCCACCTCCTCCTCCCAGAACCCTGTCCTCGCTCCCACCCTCTTGCTGTAATTACAACCCCATTTAGGGCTGGTGCTCTCCAGCCCAATGAGGCCCCAGGACAGGACCCAGACTCGCACCCCAGCCCGTGATGTCCAGAGGGGTGTCCCCAGCCAGTGATGGGGGCTGTGCGCCAGGCTCCCTGCACACGTTCATGGTGGGGGTCAAGGCCCTCTCTTATGGAAAGGGACACCAAGGCAGGGGAGGCTGCATCAGAATTGGAACCAGGCCCCCCAGCCCCACGGGGCCTCTCCTCCCCGCTCCTCCACAGCTCCGCGTCCAGCCCCCGGGGGGCTCCTCCCCGCTCCTCCACAGCTCTGCGTCCAGCCCCCCGGGGGGCTCCTCCCCGCTCCTCCCTGCTCCTTCACAGCTCGGCGTCCAGCCCTTTCCTGTGTGACTCTGCATCATTGCTGGGCCGGGCCCTTTCTTCTCTCGGTTTCTCATCTGGGGATAAAGTCCCCAAAGTGGGATTTTTGGATCAAAGATCATGGACATCTCTCTCTCCGTGACAGTTACTGGCTTTCTCTCCTGACGGGCTCCCCACCCTGGGTGTTTGAATTGACTGGAAGTGTTGACATTTTATTGACATCCATCGCAGTGTCCTCTCCAAACAGAATGATCCTTACTGTGGGGCCAGATCTCAGCACAAAGAGGGCTTGGAGCTGGCTTTCTCATTCCCGTGTTTGTTCGTTCAGGAAGCGTTTCTCCACATCACCAGTGTCTGGCCCTGTGCTGGGGGCAGATGAGAGAGGCAGAGTCCAGTGCCCAGGATCCCGCAGCCAGCAGGACAGCCCTGGGTACCTGCCCATGTGAGCGTGAGCCAGAGGGAGGAGAGAGCAGCCTCTGCCCTGGGCTGCATCCTGGAGGCGATTTTCAGCCTGCATCCTGTTCTGGAAGGAAAGGCCTCTCGTTCAGCTGAGCCCAGTTCCGTGTCGCAGGCAACTGCAGGATGCTAGATATGGGCTGGACATTAGCAGAGGGAGCCGGCCTGCCCTGGGGCTCAGGATCTGGGAGCAGAGACAGACGGGGAAGCCACAGTGGAGAGGGTGAGGGTTCACCCAGGAGCAGGTGCTGTGGGAGGCCCGGTGCGCCTGGAGCAGGGGCCTCACTTCCTGGGGCTCAGGGCTGTCGACCAGGCCGCTGGGCACAACCTGTCCTCTGGGAAACGGTGTGGCAGCCCCGGCGTGGCCCCAATCCTCTCTAGAGTGTGGGAGTCCCAGGCCTGCAGCACCCCGTGGGGCTCCCAGTGTGCGTGTCTGACCCTGCAGGCAGCCCTGCGGGTTGGGTGTCAGCCTCCCTGTCAAGGGACAGGGGACAGAAGGAGCTCATATGGCCTGCAGGGTATGGAGGAGGCTCCCCGAGGCCCGGGACCTGGACTGCAGTTTTTGGGCCTGGATATGTCAGCGGGAGCTGCCGCCTGGGCGTTGTGCTGGAACACAGCAAAGCCTGGAGGTGCGAGGTCTTCATCCTGCCTCTCCCTCCCTCCACTTTCTCCATCCTGTGGGCTCTGAGCCGCCGTGGTTCTGCCCCCCTCTCTTCTCGTCTCCTCCTCCCCCAAGTGTGGGGACCCTAGACCCTGTCCCCTCCATGTCCTCTCCACCTCCCCTCCGGGGCTCCGGGTTGCTGGCCCTCTGGGGAAGCCTGTGCCGCCATCACAGGTGCCGGAGTTCAGTGTGGCAGGCGAATGTTGCGTTCGGCGTGGCGGGCGTGTGTTGGGTTCGGCGTGGCCGGCGTGTGTTGGGCTCAGTGTGGCGGACGTGTGTTGGGTTCAGCATAGGGGTGCGTGTTGGGCTTGGCATGGCGGGCGTCGTGTTGGGCTCGGCGTGGCGGGCACATGTTGGGCTCGGCATGGCGGGAGCCTTGTTGGGCTCGGCGTGGCGGGTGTCGTGTTGGGCTCGGCGTCACGGGAGCCGTGTTGGGCTCGGCGTGGCAGGCGTGTGTTGGGCACCACCTGGGCCAAGTGTGACACATCGTGAGCCACCGCCTGCATGGCCTTCCTGCCGGCAGTTCTGGGCAGCAGCTTGCATCTGGGGTCAGTCACTCTGCCTGTCTCCGTTCAAGGTCAGTCTTGTTCCACCATATCTGGGCCTCCCACACTTCACCTACCAATGTGGACTCCGGGTTGGCATGGCAGGGGAGGCATGGGCGAGGCACCCCTTGGCTTATGAAGTGCTCCAGCCAGCCACCTGTTGGACCCCGCTGCTTCCTGGGCTCACGACCTGCCTTGTCAGACGAGCCTGGCTCCTCCATCAGCAGCTGGACCCGAACCTCCCTGCCCCATGGAGGCACCTGCAGGAGCCCGGTCTAGGTGTGATGTGGCATCACCTCCTGCAGGGACAGCTGTGTTGTGGTCCATGGAGCCCACGCAGGTGATCTCCACGAGGCTGCAGTCTCGGTCCCCTCAGCCCGTGCCAGTGCGACGGCTGATTGACGATCGTAGCTCATTACCGATGCGCGCTAATTGAATTACCCTTCGGCTGCTGGGAGATGGATAGCACAGCCAGGCTGGAAGACGGCTGTGTTCCGTCTTGTCACATTTTTCGGTGTTTTTTCCCAGGTCCGTGTGAAACTGAGTTTGGAGAGAAGGGGAGGCGGCGAAGGCACCGGGAAGAGGGGCCTGGAGAATTGCCTGCTCCCAGCCGCACGCAGGCTGAGCTCTTTCAGGCCATCCCTGTGCCCAGCCCTGGGCTGGGGATTTAAGGCACCTGGGGAGTTTAGGAACCCGGACTTGATTCTTGCCCTCGAGAGCCTGCGAGGTAGATTTTGGGAAGAGCTAAGAGCCTGTGCCGAGGTGGATGCTAGGAACTCGAGCCTCTGGGAGAGGGTGTGGGAGGGGGTCCCAGGCAAGGGGTGCTCTCCACATGGACTGACTGCTCCTTCCCTGGTGTTCCCCTGGGCCTCTGTGGCCCCCCACAGCAGCATGTGCACCTTCTTCTTGGGACCCAACCCCGCCCCACACCGGCAACCGTGGTGGGGGGCCCTGGTTCCTGGGCATGGATCATTGCTCGGATGTTCCTATCCCGGGCCTCACCATCCAGTGGCCTGGACCAGCTGTGTCCATGCCACTCGGGCCCCACCCCAGCCTGCCGAGCCAGAGCCTGCCTTTCACAGGGCCTCCAGGGAGTCCTGCACACGCAAGGGTCTGGGCTGTGCCGGGGCTAGCTTTCTGCCTGGCATGGTGAGGCAGCGCTTCCGTGCTCAGCTTCGTCCGTGTGGGGAAGAGTCCAGGGTCTCCGTGCAGAGGGTTGATGTGCCGGGGCTTGCACCATGGGCCCCTGTGCTGGGGGATCACACCTCCAGCTCCTTAGCCGACAGGCTGGTCTTGTGGGGGTCTTGTGGGCTTTCCCCTGGTGGTCGTCACTGCGTCCTGTCGGCACCTTGGTGCTGAGCCGCATCCCCGACTGTGAGAACTCTCGTCTCTGGTTACGGCTGTGAACACGCAGTGCACACGCAGTGCGCGTCCCTCCTACCCGGCACGGGCTGTGCTCACTTCCAGGCAGGCCACAAGTATATAGCGTGACGCTCTGGAGAAATCCAAGCCTAATCCCAGGACCCCAGGATAACGCGCCATCCCTGGAGGGACTCCCAGAGCCCCCTCCCCACCCCCTGCTGAGCCTGTACTTTCTCTGTGTAAATTATCCACAGAGTGGGGTGGGTGAGAGGCCTCGCTGGGGAGGACAGACATGGAGGGCCCCGCTCCAGCAGCCCAGGAGGCGCGGCGTGTGTGGGAGCGGCCCAGGAGGCACAGTGTGTGCTGGGCGGCAGCGACCGTGGAAGCCCACGCTGCCCCCACAGGAGCCGGGGAGGCAGTGACTTGAAATCTCAGAGCCGATTCCTTACAAATCCAGAAAGTTCTCATGGTTTTGGTTATCAGGAGGTGGGGCTTGGCTCCCTGTGCTGCCTCGAAGTTATCTTGGCCAAATTGTCCACCCCAGGGGCCACTATGGGGTCAGGAGTGCTGGTGTCTGGGGGGCCACAGCACCCCTCAGCTGGGCTGAACGGCAGGGTGCAGGAGGTCCCTCGCTGAGCGCGCACGGCAGGGACCGTGCTTACAGAGATAGAAGGGGAATTGCTGCCGGCCTCTGCTCAGCGCCACGTGGGGCAGGGCACTGACCATACAGAGGACGGATGCGGAGGGCCCCCAGAGGCGGTTGTCGCCCCATATTAGGGAAGGCAGGAGAAGCGACCAGAGACACCGCTCTAATTATGTGGCTCTTATCTGGGCAGGGACTGTCTCCGATGCATCGCCATCTATTTTTAATAAGCCATTGGAACAACTTCAGCTTCAATTATTGTCCAGAGCTGATGGCAGGGGCCGGTGCTCAGCCCCGTCCAGTCCTTCCAGTGAGGCCCCTCCCTTTGCCACCCCTCCCAGCCTCTACAGCCACCCTGCAGGAGCCCTGCCCCTGAGGCCAGGAAGCATGGCTCTTCTCCCTGCCTGCAGGAGGTCTCAGGCCCAGGTTCCTGAAATGGAAATTGGGCCCCAGCCACCGGTAGAATCAGGCCGGGCTCCGCTGAGATGTGCAGAGGGCTCCGTGACCCGTGGCCCACCTCGCTCCTACTCGCTGCACACCTGTGGTAGGACACGTGGCCCGCTTTGCGCTCTGCAGAAGATTGGGCGGGCAGAAGGGCCAGCTCTGTCCCAATTCCTGCGGCCCCCAGAGGAAGCTGCTGCTGCTGCTGCTGCCTCGTCCAGACCTGGAGCTCAGGCTGCAGCGGCGCCTTCCATGCCGGACCCGCTTCTCTCCTCTACATCTTCCAAGGGGGTTCCTGCGGTGGCAGCCAGCCCCTCATCCTTGTCCCACATATCCTTGTCCCCTGCGTTCCCCTCCTCCATTAGCCCTGAGGGCCTCTGGAGCTTGGGCTGGGCATGAGCTTCGTGTGTGTCCCTGGCATGTGGCTAGTGATGCCAGGGGAGGCCCATGGTGCCTGTGTCTGTGGCACTGACTGTGCCATCCATCTCACCAGCTTCTGCCTGCCTCTGTCTCCCACTTCGCCCCAGCTTGGCCCTAGAACTCCAACTACTGCAGCCAACCTCAGCCCCTCTCCCACTGGGCCGGCAGATGCTGCTGCGGTGACCCACTCTGTGGTCAGGAGCCCAGTGGGCCCTGTAGTGAGTACTGCCCACTACCTCCCCTACCTCCGAGCTGCACCTCCCCATCCCTACTGGAGGAGGACTGCTGTGGGCATGGACAGTGGGTCAGCACAGTGAGATGCCGCAGGAGCCTGGCCCAGCCAGCGCTGGCCGCTGAGCTGCCTGACTCTCCTCCTTGGCCCTCACCAGGACCCATGTCGCTGCCTCCCCCTGCTTCCCCAGTCATGGTGCACCCTCACTGAAGGCCCTCGAGGCACCTGTCAGCCCGTGGAACAGATCCAGTCGGTTTTCACGACATTACCTGCCCTTCACCCCTGCCTGCCCCCAACGCTCCAGCCAAGCAGGACTGCTCTGTGGCTGGCCCACAGGAGGTGCCGTGGCTTCTGCATTGCCTGCCTGTCTGCAGCCTCCTGTGGCATCTCACACCAGCAGCCTCTCTGCAGCGCTCCCTGAGCCTCGTCTTCCCCACTTAAGACCTCTCAGCATGGTGCACCCTTGTGTCTCTGCCCCAGAGACCGGAAGTGTCTGGAGGGTGGAGCTCGCTCTCATCTGCACTTCAGCCCTCTGTTCTTGAGAGCATGTTACAGCCTCAGCCTGCAGTGGGGGCACAGGGAGCTTTACAGAACCAGTTAGGATTCCAGGAGCAGGCTCCGCAAGGGTCCACCCTTGTCTTGGAGGGCAGAGGCCATCGGGACCCACAGCACGAAGGCCTAGGCGTCTCTCTGCTCCCACCTGGGCACCTGGCTCCCAGAGCACCCCCGGGCTCTGCACCACCAACCTGGGCACCTGGCTTCCAGCATATACTCAGGCCCTGTACTCCCAGTATGCACCTGGCTCCCAATGTGCACCCAGGCGTTCTGACCCCCCTCCCCCGACCAGCCCTGCTAAGCATCTGTGCTCCCACCCGGTCTGTCAAGGGGCACTCGTGATCTCTGACATGGGCACCACTGGCTCTCCCAAGAATTTTACTTCAAAACCAATTTTGGTCTCCAGACCCAGGACTGCCCTCCCCTCCCCTGGGGCGCGTCACAGCTGTCTGCCTGGCCCAGTGCAGGCCGGTGGTGCCTGTCACACTGGCAGGTTTGTCCAGGGCTTCCCCGAGGGCTCAGTGGGTCACTAGAGGCTGTCATCTGGCTCATGGAGCCCTGAAGTCCCCAGGCAGTGCACAAGGCCTGCAGGCAGGAGCGGCTGCCATGTGAGAAAGAGAGCAGTCGCTTTAGATCCCATAGCAGCCGCTCTCTGGGTCTGTGCCTTCGCGTCTCCAAGGCAGCCAGTCCTGATTAACTGTGCAAACTTAATTACTTCACATCAAAGTTTGTGGAAGGCATTCCTCAAGGGAGCTTGTGTGAACAGCCTCTGGTTACCAAGAGGACTCAATTCCACACTGAGGTGATGGTATTAATGCTGAGTATCCCTTCTCAGGTCTCCAGTCCTGCATCGTAAAAAGACTCATCTTCCCATCTGGCTGCTCCGTCGCCCTGCACTTGTAAATAATATTAAAGCAATTTCTTCCGAGGAGACTGAAGGGAAACTTGCAGGGCAGGGTGTCCTGAGACCCCTGCAAGCTCTACTGTGGGCACTCAGGGCTGCAGCTGGGCTGGGGTGCCCCCGGGCCGGCACCAGGCCTGGGGGACCCTTCTGTGCCCGGCAAGGTCAGCTTCGACTCAAGGGACAGGCAGACAGTCCTTGCAGACCCCCAAGAGCTTATCTCTTTCTCTGCTGGCCCCTCTTTACCCAAGGAGGAGCCACCATAGAGAGCTGGGGTCTCGGTGGGAACCCTTGGGCCCCTGACTCTTCTGGGCCAGATCCCATAGGGCGGACGCTTGTACATGCCTCACGTGTGTGCCCCTTCCGGGAGTCCCGGAGACAGGATGGGCCTGGTCACCTGCTCTGGACAGGGCAGGCTGGGGACAGGGATGCTCCCGGAAGGGTGTCATTGGTCAGGTGAGAGCGTGGTCAGCGGGCTGCGGGCGTGATGGGTGTCTCAGTGCTTCAGTGTGGCTCTACCAGGGCTCCTGAGACTGCATGGTTTATGAGGAGGCTTATTCGACACAGGATTCTGCTGGCTGCAGAGTTCAGAATTGGTCCTTTGCACCTGGCAAGGTCCTCAGGCCGCGTCCCCTTCTGGTGGAAGGCGAGGGGAGCTGTCGTGTGCAGAGAGTACGCAGCGAGAGAGGAGGTGGGGTGGTGGGGGGCACCAGGCTCTCCCAACAGTGGGAACCCACTCACTCCAGGGAGGGGGCCAGTCTGTTCACGAGGGCCCACCCGCACGGCCAAACACGTCCGGTTAGGCCCCACTCCAGTATTGAGGATCGGGGTCCATGTGAGGTCGGGAGACAGACGTCCAGGCCACAGCCACGGGTGGGTGAAGGGCACAGCTGCAACAGTTCTGTGCATCAGCTCGTTTGGATGTCTAAGGAATATTCGTCTTCCTGACAAATTGCCCAGCAACTAAGTCATGGGGACTTTGCAAATCCACCCTTTAAAGACTCCCGGCAGGGGGGTGTTCAGAAGCCAGAAGCAATTTGGATAATGACCCATCCAGCTCTGAGCCAGTCAAAAGGAGGGGCTGGGCCTTTGAGCTGCAGCTTCCCTGAAGCTCTGGCCAAAGGCCAGTCCCCCCGAGTCCCGCCCAGGAAAGGGGCCCCAGGTCTGCCCTGCAGGGAGCCAGTGCTGAGCTGGGACAGGCCACAACCCCTGCAGCCGCCTCCCCTCTTCCTGCAGGTGTTCAGGTGTCTCTGCTCGCAACATCAGTGGCCAGGAAAGCGGCTCCCCCACTGTCAGACCCTCCTGGAGACCCTGGCCCTAGGGTCTTTTTCCCTCGCAAGCCCCAGCAGGCTACGGGAATTCCTCCGCAGGGTGTCCCCATCCCCGTCCTCGCCAGTTTCTCCCTCAGTTTTCCTCGGGGCTTTCTATCCTTGGGCCCCCGGGTGCCTGACGGGGCTGGAGGTGCACGGGACTGCAGGCCTGCCACCCTCCACCCAGGAGCTCCAGGGAGCGATGGGGCAAGGTGGGGCGGGGCAGGGCAGCCGAGAATACAGGCTGAGCCCAAGGCATGGGGTGTGGGCCCAGGCAGGTGACAGTTTCTGCAAGCCCAAGTCTCCTCCTGGGTCTGGGGGTGAGATGCGCCTGGAGTGCTGCTCAGGGCTTGGCCTCGGTACTGGCTCCTGGGTCTTCAGGCCTCCCCTCTGGCAGGTGCTGCCCAGCCAGGCCGTGTTGTGCAGGGGCTTGGTACAGACCCTCCCCAGATCTGAAGTGCTACCCCGTCTTTCTCCTCAGAGAGGCCCTCAGTGGACTGCGAGGTGAGGTGACAGGCCTGGTGACGGCTGAGCCGCTGGCCCCAGGCCTGCCGGTAGCTGCCTTTCTGCAGCCAGCCTGTAACAGGCTCTCCACGGACCCTCACCAGTGCCTAACTAGATCCCAGCCCCAGGCCTCCCTCCCTGCCTTCTCGAGCCTGATGAGCTGCGCCTGGCACTCACCCCTCCCTGGCTCCGCTAACTCCATCTTCAGAGGCCGAAGGAGTGAGGTCTTCAGCCCGTGCTGGGGCGGCCTCCTCATGCACTCAGATCCGGATGCTGCCAGGCTCGCGGGATTTGGGGCGCCCTCCTCTGGTGGGTGGGTTGGGTGGAGTGCGGTGCCCTCTCCCAACCTCCAGGCCTGTGCAGGATGGCCCCACAGTCAGGGACCGAGCCATGAGGAGGCGGCTTTGGGTCCTCCCAACACATGTGGGACTTGTCTGATCTCCTGAAGACACGGCTCAGTCTAGTGCCCATGGGGCCCTGACATCTGACCTTGCCGGCCTCTTCTCTACGGCCAGCAAGTAGCTGTGGGCCCAGAGCCCACCTCAGACTGGTAAACGAGGGTTTCGGTGAATTGTTTTGTCTCTTTTGAGTTTGTTTTCATAGTCACTCTATTTATAGCAAGCTCTGTTTGTTTTCATTTTACAGCAGTGATGTAAATCTTCCTTTTACACTGGGTTTATTGAAGCTAATAAGGAAAGTTGGTTTAAAGAAAATACTAAGTAAGTAACAGGCCTGTAGGCAGACCGTTAGCCAGATGGCAGCCACTTGCTGGACCGGCCCGGGCCGGCGCCCTCAGCCCCCAGCAATCCCCGCTCAGTGGATCTGATAAACTTTATTGTACAGAGAACGATTCTGACACTGTGAAAGGTTGAGAGACTCACACGGCTGGGGAGGGGCAAGGCGGGGAGGGATCCAGGTCAGCCCCGCTGCAGTCCCGGGACTCTCCAGCACAAATCCTCAAGCCCCTGCCTCTGGGGTCCCCACCGGACTTTGTGGACAGGACAGGGACATGAGGAGGGAAGGCCCCCTCTGGAGCTCTGCCATCTTCTAGGGCACAGTTCAAACCGTGGCTGCTTCTGCCTTCCAGGCGACCCATGGCAACATCTGGAGACATTTCCGTCCTCACGGCTGGGGCCAGGCTGTCAGCCTCTGGTGGGCAGAGCCCGGGGGTACTGCTTGGCACCCTACGGTGTCCTGAGGAGCCCAACCCAGAGTAACCTGGCTCCCAACATCCAGAGTGCCAAGGCTGAAGGGTGCCACTCTTGGGGACACCCCTGACACTCCTGAGCAGCTCCCCGAGTTTCTCTGTGGAGGAAATGGGTGGGGGGTGTCCAGCCACAGCTGATGCCAGAGGCTCTGCAGGTCTGGGAGGCCTTCGAGAGACTCACTTCTCCAGTCACTCTGCGTCCCCTGCATGGTGGTGGTGGGGCTCTGAGGCTGAGGACACACCCCAGGCCTCTGCGTTCCCAGCAGCTCCTGGGCTGGGAGGCCAGGAGTCCATCCAAGCAGGGAGCAGGCAGAGCAGCGACACTTCTGTTTAGAGGCGTGCCCCAGCCTGTGTGTCCAGCCAACCAGGAGTCCATCCGACCAGGGGGCGGGCAGAGCAGCGACACTTCTGTTTAGAGGCGTGTCCCGGCCCATGTGGCCTTTAGTCCCCATCTCAGCCCCGTTTTCACGAGGAAAGTATAGCTTCAGAGAGGCGGAGCCAAGTGCCCAGGGCCCATGGCTGGAGGGGGACCAGCCCAGTATCAGCCCCGCCCCCACCCGACCCAGCACCTGCCCTGCTCCCCAGAGCCTGGCCGTGGCGGAACCCAAGCCCCAGGGGGGTCGCCAGCCTCCTGCCTGTCTTCGGTGGTTGTGATTTGAATAGGGAGGCAGCTGTCCAGGCAGGGGCAGGGTGAGCGGCCGCTTCTGTTCTTGCATGCTGGGGACTTGTGCGGTACAGGCTGGGTGTCCCAGTGACAGCATCTGAGGGGAGGGGCGGGCCAGGACGGAGGTGGACTCCATCGGGGCAGCTGCTGGTACAACCACCTGTAGACTAGTCTCTCCAGGCAGGACCCAGAACCGAGTGGGAATTCGACGGCCGGCCTGTCTGCCATGAGCTGGAACTGCCGGAGAGCCCAGAAGGCACAGGAGTGACCCAGGGCAGCCTCGAACTGTCCTCAGTGCAGTGCCCTTGGGCTCAGGATGCTTACAGCATCTCTTCCTGAGGCCGAGAGAGGGCACTTCGGAGAATCCTGAGATGTGAGCAGAGGTCAGGCCCCAGGGCGATGCCCAGGATGATGCCGAGGCTGGCGCCCAGGGGATCTGTATTCCCTGAAGCCGGCAGCCATGTGGGTGCAGTCGCCAGTAGCCCCTGCCCTCGGTTAGGCACCCAAGGGAGCCCCCAGGCAGAGCTGGGCAGCTTTGTTTTCCAGACCTTCACTGGGGAAGAATAAAACATTTTGTGAGGGACGAGGGACAGGAAACAGAGGCCACCCTGCAGGATGTCACATCTAAGAAGACAGAGGCCGCCCTGCAGGGTGTCAGGTCTAGGGAGACAGAGGCCACCCTGCAGGGTGTCACGTCTGAGGAGACAGAGGCCGCCCTGCAGGATGTCACATCTAGGGAAACTGAGGCTGCCCTGCAGGGTGTCACATCTAAGGAGACAGAGGCCACCCTGCAGGGTGTCACGTCTGAGGAGACAGAGGCCACCCTGCAGGATGTCACATCTAGGGAAACTGAGGCTGCCCTGCAGGGTGTCACATCTAGGGAAACTGAGGCCGCCCTGCAGGATGTCAGGTCTAGGGAGAGCACCAGCTGAGGGTTTGGGGCTGTGCCTGGGGCTTGGGTCCTCCCTCCTCTGCGGGGGCTGCCAATGGCATCCACGCCTCCTTGCTGGCAAGGTCCCCATCATGGGTGCCATAAGGTCCCCAGAGAAAAACATAAAGTCCTGGCACCTGGGGGCCACTCAGACCTCCACCTGTGGGGCTCCCGGCTGGGATGCGCTCTGCCTCGCAGCCACCTGCCTCACATGTAGGCAGCTGACTTTTCAGAGTCCTTTGAAAACTGACTTTTCAAAGCCCTTTGCGCAGTAGCCGAAACGCATCTGCCTGTGGCTCTGCCCTGATCCTGCCCCTCGCAGAATGAGCTGGAATCATTGGGGAGGTGCAAGCTGGACCGGCCTGTGTGGAGACCCCTGGTGAACCTGCAGCCACAGGAGGCTGTCCTTACCACTGTGGCCTGGTCAGTGTCCTGATCATCACAGCTGCCGCACACCCAGCCGTCCGCCTGAGCGTTCTGGGGAGGTGGCTGCTCCTTCACACCAGGGGAGGCAGGCTGGGGAAGCCCGGCAGCATCTCCCACTGCCTCTCTCAGGCGTCCGGCCCTACTGCGTGTAGGCTTCTGTGTGGAGGTCTGCTCCATCTCTCCAGTCCTTTCTCAGGCATCCGGCCCTCCTGCGTGTGGGGTTTGGTATGGAGGTCTGCTCCATCTCTCCAGGTCTCTCTCAGGTGCTCCGCCCTCCCACGTGTGGTGTTCTGTGCGGACGCCTGCTCCATTCCTCCAGGTCTCCCATGCAGGCCGAGTTGGGAGACACCTCCCAGATCTGAGCTTTGTCTGGGTGGCCTTTCAGAGCCTTAGTGGCAAGGCGTTGTGGTCTGGGTAGGTTGCAAGGCATGACCTGGGCCCCAGCCCTGCTCTGGGTGCTCCCAGAGGCGGTCAGGCCCTGTCCCCAAACTCAGGAGGGGCAGAGGCTGTGACTGCCCATGCTCATGAAGCGTTCCCGCTGGGCCTTCTTTCCGGCCAGGGCCCCTTTTCCTGGACCCAGTTTTCTGTCTCCAGTCTGTGACCTCTGTGGCTTTCCTATGGGCCTCGGGTCTGTGTGGCCCACGTATCCATGCCACCACGTGTCCCCCGCATGTTCTCACTGCCCCAGTCTGCCCCGCACCCTGGCATGGGTCTGACCCTCGTGGCCCTATCAGCTGGGAGGAGGCGCTGTGGGCATCCTGGTGCCGGGACAGAGTCAGCAAGACCTGAATGAGTTTCAGGGCTGACCCCAGGACACCTGTCCCTCAGGTGTGCAGAGGTGGGGGCACCACGTGGGAGCCTTGGACGCCACCCCCTCACACGCAGAGTCCCTGGATGGGAGGGAGGCCTCAGAAATCAAGGACTTCAGAGGTCTCCGAGCCTGTTGGTGGCTGAGCCAAGGCAGAAACAAAAGCCATTCGTCCCCTGTCATGCCCAGAGTGGGCCAGGAACAGCGTTGGGGTCCGGCCTTGGGGTGCAGCTGGCCGGCCCACGTCCCCACACAGATCCCTGCACCGCTACCTCGTGGCTGTGGCAAGCAAGGTGCCTGTGCTCTGGGACTCCCAGCACTGCCACCGACGGGCATGCCAGTAATGAGTTCCCTGCTCTCAGCCGGAGCCCGTGCTGAGGAAAAGCAAGCCAAAATTAAAGCAGCTTTCAAATGTTAGACCAACCAATTAAAAAAAGCAATCACACGGAAACGTGCATTTTTCAGAACTGTTGTTTACACTCCGTCATAATTAGTACAGGCGGGAAGGAAAGTTTGGGCTCTGTGGACAGCAGGTGCCAGCGTGGGCAGCAGCCAGGGGACTAGGCCCTGGAGACAGTAGGAGGGGCCGCCTCTGCAGGTCTGCGTGGCCGGGGTGGACAAGAGCCTCCCTGGGCCCCCAGCCTGGAGGTCCCCAGGCACCACCTGCCTTCCTGGGCTGAGTGGAGGAGAGAGACAAGGACTGGCTGGGACATCAGAGCCTCAGAGGGGGTGTCGTGCTGGCCCCGCCGGCCAGGCCTCAGATGTACCAGGACCAGAACGTCTCCCAGCCCCTGGTGAGCCCTGGCCTTGCCCACACTCCTGTGTCCTCTTTTTTTGCTCCAAGGCCCCTCTTCCTCCTGTCCGGCTGGCCCAGCCCTTCCTTGTCCTTTCCCAGGCAGCCCTGGCCGGGAAGCTCATTCTTGGGCCCAGCCCCCTGACCTGAGCCTCATTCGTCCCTGCCACAGCAGGGGCAGAAACTCAGAAGATGGCAGCAAGGCAACTGCCCATGCTCCTGTTCCTCTGTCTGAAAACAGCTACACAAGCGGGGTGGGGGACTGTGAGGAGTGCCTGTGTGACAGCAGAGGCCTGACCCTGGGTCACGGGGCCAGCAAGGGACCAGGCTGTGGCCACCTGCCTCCCGGGGCATGACCAGGACACAAGCAAGCGGCACCGCCCTGTCCCGCCCCCCGAGAACAGCAAAGGCAGGTTTCAGGGGCCCTGAGCACTGAGTCAGAGGTTGTAGAAAGTCATCGCACCCACACTTGCCTGAGACGCGGGACAGCCATGCCTCCTGGTGGGGGCCACTGATGAAATCTTTGGGAAGGTGCCAGCATGGGCCCCGCTCACCACTGTTGCCTAAGAAACCATGGCTCTGGCTGCTGTTGGTGAGGAGTCCTGGGGGTTCCCAGAGCCTTGGGCACCAAGAGGGAGACCCTGACACTGTCCCTCCTGCCTCACCAGTCTGCCCCCCTGCAGCTCCTCCTCCTCACCTGAGTGCTACTTGGGGGTGGCAGGAGGCGTGACCAGCAGGGTCCAGCATAGTCAGGGTTTCCTGGGGGGCCCAGGAAACAGGATGAGCTGCTGTGTGGCCACTCATGGTCAGCTAAGCCTGAAGGCCTCCCTGGGGACACACAGGCAGTGAGGTCCAGGCTCCCCGTCCCTCCGCCAGGGTGACAGAGCCTGGGAGAGGCCCGTGGGAGTCCCTCCAGCCGTTGAGGTCCAAGACCACCTTCCAGGGTTGGGTTACGCATGGAGCCCGGAGGCACGCGGGGTGTGCGTGGGCCCTGCTGCTGGCAGGAAGCAGGACTTGTCTGGAGCATGGCAGAGCTGTGCCATCTTCCCTTCTGTGTTTGTGGAAGAGCCACCGAGCACCTCCTCCTGAACTTTTCTTTATTAATGAATCTTATCTCTGCTCACACAGCACTCAGCGGATGCAGGCCGCGGGTGATAAACAGGGAGCGAGCAGGCCCCGATGAGAAATTACCTGCTCCTAGCCAGCAGATTAGCCGACAGCTGGTCGGCGGGAGCTGTGGGGGTGGGCGGTACTCCATGTGCTGGTTCCCCCTTCCCGTCCCCCAACCCCGGCAGGGGCCGCCAGAGGCAGGGTGCCCCCGCCGAGGCTGGCCCTTGGGGACTAGCAGGCTCTTCCCCGAGCACCTGAGACAGGCTGAGCCCAGAGCATGGCCCCACGCCTTCAGCCAGAACGGAAGAAGCGAGATGTTCCTTCCCTTCATTTCCCCCTGTGCCCAACCTCACCTGCCGGCCCCATATCCCCTGGCCTGCCGGTTACACAGGCACGCGCCTCCCCGGTCCAGCCGTGTCCCGGTTCAGAGGCACCTATGGAGGGGTGTCAGAAGCAGGAGGGGGTGGGGCCTTGCCACAGGCTGAGAGTCTGTGTCGCCCCAAAATTCCTATGTTGAAATTCCAACCCCCAAGATGAGGGCGTAGGAAGTGTGGCCCTTGGACTGGGATTAACTTTGTAAAGAAGCCGATAGCTGCCTCCCCGCACCCTGTGGGAGTGCACAGCGAGGAGGTGCCTGCTGCACACCCGAAGCCCGCACCAGACGCTACGTCTGCCGCCGCCTTGAGCTCCGACTTCCGCTCCAGAACCCTGATCTCTGCTGTCCATAAGCCACCCCGTCTGTGGGGTTCCAGCAGCCGGACGCAGAGACGAAGCATTGGTACCAAAAGTGGGGTGTAGCTGTAACAGACCCCCTAAAGCCACTCGAGCTGGGGAGTGGAAGAGGCTGGAGGGGTTGGGGTGGAGCCTGTGAAAAGCGGATGTTGCCGTGAACAGGCCGTGAAAGGTGATGCTGGTGAGGGCTCAGGAGGAAGGGGGGAGCACTGTGGAGGGAGCCCCCATCTTCCCGCACAAGGAGTGTTCCCAGAATCGGTAGGAGGAGGCACGGGCAAGGCCGCTCTGAGGAGGCCATGGGTGTGTGTGGTGGTGAGGGAAGACGCCTCGGGTGGAGCTGGGCTGGGTTCAGGCCGTGTTTTCTGGAAAGCAGAGCGTGTGAGGGATGAGACTGGAGATTGAGCGGAAGCTCTTTGCAGGCCAGGCGTTGAGGTGCTGCCTTTCCTCCTGCTGTCGTAGTCAGATGCGGGCACAGAGGGGTGGCCTAGGATGGCATCCAGCAGAAGGAAGCGGAACTTAAGCACCTGGGGAATGCTCAGCCTGTCGCCGTCGTCGCCGCTGCAGAAAACGAGAACATGTCTGGGAAAGAACCCTAGGGCGTGACCCTGCGACCGTTTGATAGGGAGGCTCGTGGGGGCGTGACCTCAGGCTCTGTCTGCCACTGCGGCAGACACTGCTAGCCGGAACCAAAGAGGAGGGAGACAGGAAGGACGAGGAGGGAGACGGGAAGGATGAGGGAGGCTGTGGACTTGGACCTGACAGGACAGGACCACAGAGCTGTCGGCCGGCAAACGCGCGGCTTTTCACCGCAGAGGAAGGGTGACCGGGAAGGTGGTTCAGAAAACTCCCGGCCAACGCCTTCTTCAGAGGAGGACCGCAGCCTGCATGCCTCCCCAGGCCAGGAGCTCTGCCAGGCGGTGGGCGCAGGGTCTCCCCAGCAGGTCTGGGAGGCAGAACATGGAGCCACATGCCAGCTCTCAGGCCTCTGGGCCTCACAGGACTCGTCCCTCGGGGTTTGGCCTGCCTGGGGCCTGGCACTCTCCCTCTTTCCTTTCCCCCTTTTGGAACGGGAGTGTCCGTCCCCTCCTGTCCTGCCTTTGTCTCCTCCATATGTGACGTGAGGTTGAGAGGAGACTTCGGAGTTGAGGGTTGATGAGACTGTTGGGGCTGCTGAGGTGGAGAAGGATGTGGGTTCTGTGGGGCCAGGGGCAGGATGCTGAGGACCAAGGTTTGTGTCCCACAGTTCCCACGTGGGAACCAGATCCCCACTGCGAGGGCATGAGGAGGCGGGGTCTTCAGGAGGTGCTGAGGTGGTGGGGTGGGGCCCTGCTAAATGGGATTAGCATCCTTATAGAGGGGACCCCAGAGTCCCCCCATCCCTTCCCCCGTGTGACGGGCGGTGGGAAAGCACCATCACCAAACACCAAGTCTGCCTGTGCCTTTCCCTGCACTTGTGGCCTCCAGGCCTGTGAGAAGTGAGCTCTGCTTACGAACCACCCAGTCTGTGGTGGCCGAGTGGACTGAGACAGGCCTCCACAGGGCAGGTGCCACCACAGCAGGGATCGGGGCCGTCCGCTCGCTGCGGGGGCCAGGACAGTCTCAACCGCTCCCAGCCCCAGCGGGCTGGGTACCCAACACCGAGGCACCGCGGCCATGGCGGGTACAGCCTGTCCTGGGCGCTCAGAATGTGAAGAGCCCGGGATGGGGGCGGAGGTGCCCGAGGGGCAGAGGCTGGGCGGCCCCGTGAGTGATGTGGTCTCCACCGCGCCTGGATGGGGTGGATAAATGTGCCCGGCGCCCGTGATCGAGCTGGTAATTACCCTTCACAATGAGTGATATTAATCGTGAAGCACCCAGTGCGCAGCATGAGAATGGCGCCGGGAGCCGGCGGCGGCAGGAGAAGCCATTTATTAGCCTGATGAATGACCAAAAGATGGCTTTTCTGGCCAGCTCCTGACAGGGCTTTCTGATAACGGGGCCAAGGCAAGTCCACCTGTCAGGCAGCCAGGTGGGGCCTGCCCCGTCCTCCCCTGTTTGGCCACCTGGGCTGCCTGGAGTGAAATCGCAGGTTGGGAAGGGGTGCAGAGGCCCCCAGGGGAGTCCCAGTTGCCTCCTGTCTCCGGGTGGGGATGGAAGAGTGGGACAGGAAGGAGGCAGCATCCCTCTGAGCTCAGCCTGGGAGAGGCGGGGGGCCCCCTTGCAGAGGGAGGCGTGTGGATGTGCGGGGCAGCGGGGACACAGTGTTTCTGGGCTGGTGATCAGTCTGCTGTAGTCAGGCAGGCGGGGCGGGCGCTAGAGCGGGGTCAGGCACGGCAGTGGCCAGAAAGCGTGGCATAAGGTCCGGTGTGCCCGGGAGGACACTGGTGCTAAGCGTCCGCCGTCACCTGCTTGTCTCTGTCACTGTCGTCTGATGCCTGACCAGGCTGAGCGTGTGTTTGTTGAGTGAAGGTAGGGCTACCGTGTGCATCCTCCCCGCCAGGCCCCTCCACTTCCACTCCTTCCGGAGGGACCGGGCTACCTGCCGTTGCTGTGCCCCCCACAGGGAGGCAGGTGTCAGCCCCACACACGTGGGGCCTTCTCACCAGGCCCGTCCGGACGCGGAGAGCAGTCCCGTGAGGCGACAAGTTCCCACAGTCAGCAGTGCCGCTGCTATTAGAAGGTGGTGGTGGACTGAGATGACATCCACGGCCCCTTCTGCCTCAGGGCCCCCACCTGCCCACCCCCAGCTCCTGTACATCCTTGGGGTCTCAGCCCAGACGCACTTCCTCGGGGCTCTCCCTGGCCCTCCCGGGCTCCGGGCTCCTGGTGCGTGTCTTCGTCGGCTCCCACTCCACACTGGGATGGGGCCCTGCGCCTTGAGTCCTGCAGGTGCCTCGGCTGCCCTGCGCTGTGAGCTGGCCCGTGCTCAGTGCTCGGTGCGTGCTGGAGAAGCATGTGAAGGCCCGGATGAATGATGCAGATGTGGGCTCCAGGGACAGCGGCCCGTCCTCGGAGGTGCCCCTTCCAGGCTCAGCACCTGTGGCTCTGAGAGCCTCATTTGTTGGCTCTCCTGGCCTTAGAGGGCAGCCCGAGGGTCCCAGCAGGGCATCTTGGCTCGGTGGGCTCAGGAGCCAGGGGAGCAGCAAGTCCTGAGTCATTACAAGGCCTGTGCCGACACCGGGTGATTTAGCGGTGTGATTACTTCCTAATGCACTATCTCGCAAAGCTTTTTATTAGATTTCTCCCCTTTTCCTTCCAAAGCCTCTTTGGAAATAAACACCTGGGGCTGTTATACTTCATACCACTCAGTTTAATTAACTTTTAAATCACATAACGTCCCCCGGACCTCTCTCAGATGGCGGCGGCCCGGCCGGGGTGGGAGCCTTGCTGCCCCAGCCTCTCCGCCCAGGAAGCAGGGCATTGCCCGATCTGAGGCTTGGCAGTCCTGAGCCTGGACTCCCCCCAGTGCAAGGTCCAGTGAGGGGGATCCTTGGAGGGGCAGTGGTTGCTCCTGGGGCTGTGAGTGTAAGGGTGGCAGAGACACCAGCCCCAAGCCAGCTCCTTCCTCCTAGTCCGGGGAACCCAGTGAGCTCCACAGCCTGGTGCTGTGCCGCAGGCGTGGGGAGCCTGAGCCGAGCTGCCGTCATCTCTGAGAAACTGCCCAAGAGGTGCCTCTCGCCGGGTCAGCAGGCTCCTCGCCCGGTGCCGGGTCACGTCCATCCCAAGCTGTGCCCCCACAGCAAGCACTTTCTTCCCTGGGGCATCTCCCCCACCCTGCTCTGCCTCAAGTCTAGGTCCTGCCCTGGGCCTTGGGCCCCAGGAGGGCCCCTCCCCAGGCCAATAGATTTCTTGAAACAAATCTTGTGACGTCCGCCCCCAACGTGGGCACCAGTGAAGGTTCCCAGCCCCTCTGGTTGCCACTGACCCTGTCCGCCCACCCGTGTCAGGCGCTGCCTCCCGGGGCTCTTCCCGCTGTTGGTCCCAGCGCATTGTTTCTGCCACTCCAGCTCCTGGGCAGCAGCCAGGCGAACCAGCTATTGGCAGGCAGGCGACTCCAGCTCCCTGAGCAGCAGCTAGGAGGCCTGGCCTTTGGCAGGCAGGCGCCACGGATCTAGGCCCTTCTGCTCCTGCCTGGGATGCAGAGCAGTTTTCGCAGCACTGTAAGTGCCTGTTCCTGAGAAGACAGAGGCCGCTGGCACTGAAGGGTGTGTCCCCGGCACTTTCGCCTGTGTGGACCTCCCGCCATCTTCCTCAATGACCTCACTGACTGTCCTGTTCTAGTTTTCTTCTTCTTGGGACCGTTTTGGTTGGCGATTTGTGACTTTCCAGGAATCGTGCATTTTCTCCGAGTTTTCAGACTAACGGTGCTGTCCTGGGGCCCCGAGCAGATTCCTCTGGCGCTGGTCACTGGGATGACGCACAATTCCCCGGGGGCTTCCTGAGGCCGGGCACGGCTGGGGGCGCCTCTCATCCATGAGGGCAGCACGTTCGAGGTCTGAGCTGTCCCAGCACGGCCTCCCTGTCAGGGTTTCCCGTGACCACGAGTCCCATCTCCAGGACGAACATGTAGACGCCCTTCTCCACCTTCTCCATGGGCTCAGCCATCAGCCCCCAACCCTGTGCCGGCCAAGGCCGGGCTCTTGCCGCCCACCCTGGTCTGGTCATGAGTTACCCCTGCCTCCTACCCTGTGCCGGCCGAGGCCAGGCTCTTGCTGCTGGCTCTGGTCTGAGTGTGGGTCCCCCGTGCCCCCCACCCTGTGCCGGCCGAGGCCGGGCTCCTGCCGTCCGCTCTGGTCTGGGCGTGGGTCACCCCACAGGGTCGCCGTCATCAGTCAGCAGTTGGGCTGGAAGGGCCACATGAGTACCTGTAGATTCGGGCACAGACACTTGTGGCCTGTGGGCTCACTTCCTGCCCTCCCTGCCACCTCATTGGCTCCAGCCGGGCTGCCACGGTGGACGGAGGGTCACAGAAGCTCAGGGCAACACATTTGCAGACCTCTACCCACGGATGCGATACCAGGCCCTTCTCGCATCTCTTCCTGCTCTCTGATGCCCAGAAGCTGCTTCCTGTGGGGGTCCCACGCAGGGCCGGGCAGGTTTCAGTGTGCCCTCCCCGCTCCCCATCCAGGAGGGGAGGAGCTCCTAGTTCAGAGGCCGCCGTGTGCAGGGTCTGGCCTGTGGTGAACACGTGTGTTTGCTGTTGTCACAATCACTGCCGTCACCAGCGGCTGGGCAGGGCCAGTGTGCAGGGGTGGGCAGTGCGCTGACAGATCGCAGGGCTAGCCCTGTGCCCTGGAGTGCCTATTCCCCTCTGCGAACTCGGGCAACCATGGCTTTGGGGGTCCTGGGACCTGGGCCCAGCCCCATGCCTTCTCCGGCCCAGGCAGGCTCCGCCAAGTCATCCGTGCAGCTCCCCGGAGTCTTGAACACAGGCCTGGGGCAGTGAGATCATCTGCCCAGGCCCTGACCTGCCATCTAGAGCCCTGCAGGAACTTGGGGTACCCCCACCTGGACCTGCAGCCAGTGGAAAGCAGCAGCTTCTGTTCATGGTACCAGGGGGCTGAGCCGGGCCCGGGCAGCTGGGTGGCTCCAGTGATGGTGGTGTGGGGGGCGAGTTCCTGGGAGGCACGGTGGGCACCTCATAAGATAAAACTCTCTGTGTGCAGGGATGCCCGGCAGTGGCAGCTCCCTGGAGGCGTGGGTCCAGAGGGGCCCTCGGGACCTGACTGGGTGCCTGTCGGTTCCGTCCTGTTCCCCTGGAAGGGGAGGCCTGCCCAGGGGTTTCTGACCGAACACCAGGCCCAAGGGAAGCCGCTGCCCCGGCCTCCACTCATCCACAACCACTCAGATTAAGGCAAACGAGAGTGGTGAGAACAAACGCCTCGCAGAGCTGTTCCGGAAATTAGATTTTTCCCCTTAAGGTCACTCACTCCACTGGAAAATTAACCAATATTTTCCTAATCAAAGCGGGGCTGTTTCTTCCTCGGAGGAAGGTGGCCGCCCTTCCGGCGCTCATCATTCATCTCGGAGGCAGCCGCTCCCGCGTGGGCTCTTGTTTTATTAAATAAACTCTGGTTTTTACGGCTGCCTCTCAGTGCCGTCTGCCCCCCTCACCCCGTCCAGGGAGAGCCGCCTCGGGTGTCGGGCGCGGCACCGTCCTGCTGCTGCCGTGGGAGCAGGGAGCCTTCTTGAAATCTCGCCTAGGACGCCAGGACACTGGCGCTTCCCGTTCTTGGCCACGCCGAGCACGACTTCTCAGGGCCTGTCCAGCAGTGCAGGCTGACGAGGGCGAGGACCCGGTCAGCCACCTCAGCGAGGTCCTGGCTGCCCCCCGCCGCAGACAGCCCTGAGTGCCCCCACCTGCCTGCCACTATCTCCACAGGGAGGGCCAGCCATCAGGGGTCCAGGCAGCACTTCGTAAAGCAAAGCTTCACCCAGATAAGACGTCTGGGCTGCGTGGGGGCTCTGCGTCTGCAAAACAGTACCTGTGAAAATAAAGAGCCGTAGGAGTCGTGGGCTGGAAGGCCGACTGGTAAACACGGCCCCTCCTCGCTTGGACACTCGTGCTGCCCATAACGAGGACATGGATGAGGGACCTCCCACAGAGCAGCGCTTCCTAAGTGCTGCTGAGTGAAGGAGCCCTCGACAGCCTGGCACAGCATTGGCTCCCTGACCCCGCAGGCGCACGTGTGTATGCGTGTGCATGCGTGTCCATCCGTGTGTGTCCGTGTGTGTGCATGTCTGCGTGCTCGTGCGCGTGTGTGTCCATGCATGCGCATTTGTGTGTGTGTGTGTGTACATGTACACCCGTGCTCACGAACAGGCCGGAGGACTACATGCCGTCACCTCTGTGCCTCTGCTGGTGTGATTCTGAGTGACTGGGTGATGAGTGATGAGTATTATTTTTATATTTCAAAATAGTGTGAGAAGGCGGCTGTCCTATCGAGACACAGACCAGTGGGCAAGGACCTTGGTGGTGGGGGACACGCAGTCCTGTGGGGGACATGGGCTCCCCCTGTGGGGACGTGGCATCCCCTAGGATGCTATGGGCAGAGTCACCTCCGGGGCCCCTGGCTTATCCTCAGCAACCCAGGATTAAGTGACATCTTTCTCATTCTCTGGACCAGCTGTTTTCCAGAGCAGGTCAGACAGAGCTCAGCTCCCCCATCTGCCAGGATTCAGCCCTGGGCTCTCGGAACCAGAAGCGCAAATCCCAGTGGTGCCCCTTGAGGGCTCACACAGCCTTCCCATGACCCTCATCTTCTACTCCTTGTAGGGCCTTGAATCCCAGGAGATCTTGCTCTCCCATAAGAAAAGCAGCTGTGAAAGCACAGCCAGGCCTGGTGACTGGCCCCAGCCTCTGAGGAGGCAACAAGGAGTGCCGAGGACTGCAGCAAGCTTGGATGGAGCGCCCTATGCAGCGCGAGGGCCCAGCATTTCCACTGGTATTCAAACAGAGCCGGAAACTTCCTGTTTCCAGCGGCCTGAGACTCCAGGCTGTCCGTCATGCCCTGGCATGCACACAGCCCACCCACACCTCTGTCTACCTGAGTGGCCAATGGTCAGCCACACACACCAGGAAGCCTTTGCCCGGGTCGGTGGTGGTGATGTGCCCAGCCGCTTGCTGGTTGGCATGTGAGTCCCGACCCCGCTTGGGGCTGCAGCAGGCATGAATGTTGTTGAGGGAGGGAGAGTGGCCTGCAGACCCAGCCCTGAGAGTGACACTAGGTCTGTGTGCCCCAAGGAGCCCCTCCACCATCGTCTCTGCGCAGACCCCAGCCCCGTCCCACCACATCCCACACTGGGATTCCCAGCCGCGTCTCCGTCATGAGAGCCCACAGTTCATTTGAAAACCAGTGTGGTCAGGGGCCAAGACTGGCTTGCATCTGGGTGGCCTGTTAGCCCTGGGGAAGCCGCTGTGTAGCTGAGTAGCTGCGTGGGTGAGAGTGGGAGCATCGCAGGTCACAGGGACCTGCTATCCCCTCAGCACGTGGGAGCCTCACTTGACACGGTGAGTGGAGGCCTGGAGCCGGCCGAGGGGTGCTAGGCAGGCCGATTCGTTCATTCTTGTACACAGCATGTAGCGAGTGCGTTCCGTGTCCTGGGCCCAGGGACGCCGAAGTGATGGGGACTAAGGCCTACCCAGGGCTGAGGTCTCCCCACTGGGTGCATCCAGGCTTTGGGAAGTGGGCCAACAGCAGCTGCTGGACAGTGCCAGAACTGCTCTGCTCTCTCCCGGGAACCTTCCAGCTGAGCTTCCCTGCAGTGGCCACCCAGTGGGGGTTGGGTTGTGTGGGACAGAGGACAGCTAGAGGATAGAGGCCTCCACTGTCTCCCGGTAGATACATTGGGCCAAATCTTCCAAAGTCACCTAACGCTGCACACCCTGGTCCGCCCCGCGGCCTCCACCAGCACTGCCTGCCATGCCTGGTTTGCTGCTCCGTAACCCAGCGACTCCTGCAGTTCCGGCACGTTCGGATGTGTTCCAAAAGAAAACCAGTGCTTCCTAAACGGAAAAGGACAAACGTCAGTTGGAAAAGATGCATGGCCTTCAAACAAACACCCTGGACCAGGGAGAAACTCCCTGTTCCCAGGACAGATGGGAAAGTCAGAGGCCTTTAAGACATCATTTCCAAAATTAAATCGCAGAAAGATACCTGCCGGATGTGAGGAGATTATCTGTATTCCATTCTTGGGGCCAAGGAGCAAATCAGCTGCAGAACATGTTTTGAAATGTCTCTTTGTTATGAATGTGGTCCATGAAAATACAGAGCCATCAGCAGGACGCGACCCTCCCCCTGCAGGATGAAGAACCTCCCGTGATATCATTCAAGCCCCACGAGCCGAGCTGCGGAGAGCAAACGGCAGCTTCATACAGGCTGCGGGTGCTGATGAAATGGAAAAGGCACTTCACACATCTTGCACACGCAAATTGCATCAGGCGGAGTATTTTTTGCAAAGAATGAAGCACTTCCTCCTCCTCAGCTCCTGGGGGGTCTGGAGCAGGGACTGCGGCCTCGGGCTCCTCCGGGAACAACACAAATGCAAACACAGCATGTCTTCCCCAGGCGCCTCCGGACACTCCGCCCACTCCTTGTGGGGGCAACTCCTGGTCCCAGTGACCTCCCAGGGCCAGGCAGTAACCTTCGTGGCTGGACACACTCTGCCCAAGCAGCCCCTGGTATCTGTAGACTCCAGTTCCGGAGGGCACCTTGGGCACAAGTGACCCTTGGCATCTCACAGAGTCCCTTGGGATCTCACGGGGTCCCTTAGGTGCTGGCTCCTGTGGTGGCTGTAGTGTCATCCATCCTGCTGGTGTTTATAAATCTCCTGAACCCTCCACGGAAACGCTGTCTGCGAGGGCTGACGCCCTTTATGTCTGCTGTCCTGGCTAGAACCTCGAGTGTCTTTGCAGAGCTGGAGGAAGGGGCAGGGTTCCAGGTCCAGGGGTTGTCAGCCGTGGACGTCCAGGTCTGCAACGCTGGGGGCGGCCTGTGCTGCCGACCAGCCCCTAGCCCCGCGGGAAGGGCAATGGGAGGAGCCTGGCCCTGGAAGGTTCCCCACTGTGGTCTGGGGCAGGATGGGGCTGGCCCCTTCTGCAGTTCTGGATACTGGTGCTTTAGGGAAAGGCCTTGGGTTTCAGCTACAGCCTGAGACTGCCTGTGTGGCTTCCCCAGTGACGTTGAACACGTGTGCGCATCTCCCTGGTCGTGGGCACCATCCTGGCACCAGCTAAGTGTCCCAGTCTGTTCCCGGGCACCTCCCCTCCCTTGGGGAGTGTGGAGAGAAGAGCCAGGCACAGCTTTGCCCCCGAGGCAGCAGGAGGCCTTTCCTAGGGCCTGGAGGCATTTCTGCCTCCCCAGAAGCAGCTCCTAGTTCTGAATACCCAAGAGCCGAGGGCAGAGAGGACGCCAGAGGGGTGTGGAGCGTGTCCGTCTCCTAAACAGCGCTCCTCCCCGTGAACCAGAGCCCGATCATGTCTGCTTGGTTCCGAGGTGCTATTTGTTGTGAGTCCCCATGCAGGGCAGCGGAGGGAGGTGGTGACGGCTGTAACACACCAAGGTCGGAGCCGCCGGCCTCTCCCACATTGACATTCTGCACGCTGCCTGTGTGTGACCAAGTCTCCCTCCGGAGTGCTGGGCCCTGCGTCAGCGTCAGAAAAGCTACAGACAAGATGGAAATCATGCATCTCCCAACCCTGAACCCAGCAGGCTGTGCCAGGCGTTAGGTAGCTGGTCAGCACGTCAGACACACAGGATCGCTGGGAGGGAGGAAGAGACCCCTTCGCTCTGCTCTCCCCGCTGCAGTCAGGGCCTGCCTCCCGCGCCCGCCAGCTGGGGCCATGGCTGGCTGCATGGGCCCTGTGCCCAGTGTGAGTCCAGGAGCCCCGGGCTCAGGCCCCTCCTCCCTGCACCCCTGTCCTGCTTCTGATGGTGGGACAGTGGCCCTGGCTGTGCTCACCCACTGACCAGCAGCATACTGTCTCCGTCCCGGCAGCAGCTGCGCGAGGCAGGCTTTCCTGTCCCACTCGCAGAGGACAGACGCTCAGGCCTGGAGTGGCTTGCACGGTGTGGCCACAGCCCTGCTGACCGCCCCTCCACCCCCTGCAGGAGCATCGAAGGATTGGATGCAGCCAGACGGGGCCACTCTGTCAGTACCCAGCCTGTGCCAAGCCACAGCAGGATGTCCTGAGGGCAACCTGGAGAAAGGAGGGCTGGGCCCTGGGCTCCCCCCCACCTTTGGGGGACGGTCACCAAGGGGAGGTGCTGGGCACATGGCAGCCTCAGGGAGCACCTTCCCGGACTAGCTGTAGGCCCATCCCAAGCTGCGTCCCCTGCCCCTCCCCCTGGGCCAGCCCTGCCCCCTGCAGGGCTCTGTGTAAAACTCCTTCAGTGTGTCCCCTGCCTGCCCCTGTCCCCTGCCCCTCCCCCTGCGCCCTGCCGCCTGCAGGGGTCCGTGTAAAGCTCCTTCAGTGTGTCCCTTGCCTGCCCCTGCCCCCTGCCCCTCCCCCTGCGCCCTGCCCCCTGCAGGGGTCCGTGTAAAGCTCCTTCAGCAGCACGGGACCTCGAATGCCATCCATGTCCCACACCTCGCGTCTCAGGGTCTGCGGTGGGGCACCCAACCAGGGTCTCTCCCCAGGTCTCCCACCAGCCTCAAGGTGGCCCCTTGTGCCCCTGGGCCCCTGCCTGTCCAGCAGCGGCAGCTGGGGCTCCCTGTCCGCTGGGAGCACTTATTCAAGCATGAGATTTTGGCAGGGGGGCTTTTGGGAACACCTCACTTCTCCCCAAGGGCCACACAGGGGATGGCAGAGGGTCCCTGGGAAAGTGTGGACACTCGTGGGTCCCCGGGGAGCCCCTGGCACGCCGCTCTGTAGCTGGATGTGAGTTGAGCAGTTCAGCCGTGTGGAGGCTCCGTGACACCGGCCAGGACACACATGGAGTTACAGAGTTTTTTAGTTTAGTTGCCTTCTAGTGGTAGTGAAATCGTGCTGACTTGCACGGATGTTCCAGCGTAGGCTCCACTCGTCGCCCTTCCCGGCCCCACTCACATCCTAAGGGTGCTCAGGCCCCTCGGGGGAAACCAGACCTCTGAGTGTCCCCACCCTGCCCCTAGCCATGGAGTGGCCATGGCTGAAGTAGAAGAGATTCAGAGGCTGACAGCCGAGGGGAGGTTTGAACCTCACTCAAATCAGTGGGAGCCGACACTCATTTCAGCATCGCCCACCCTGTCTGGGTAGGAGGTGACTTCGCCTCCGCGTGGCTTGCCGTGGGGCTTCTTCCTGCAGCGGGCTCTCCTAGGTGCTCCAGGAAGACAGAGCTGGGACAATGCGTGCCACTCCAGAAGTGAGTCTTCAGCTCAGGTCTCCTCCCGGCCTCGGTTTCTGACTCCTTCGTGTTAGGAAGGAGGCCCCCAGGAGGAAGCACGCACTTTGGCAATGAGACGTTTTAATTGCATCTTAAAATAGCATTGCAGTAAAGAACACCAAACCATGACTAACCAATTGCACTTCAGGAAGCCCTCAGCACAGTCAGACACGGGGATGCGTGGAAAAGCTACCCACTCGTGGACGCCTATCAAGCCCCCTCAGGAGGGGCTGGATGACAGAGGAGGTCTACACCCCACCTGGGCCCCATCCCCAGGTTCAGCCTTCATCATGGCCTCCCTGGCCGTGAGGGATGTCTCCGCAGGAGCTCCCCAGGTCCAGCTTTGCCTGAATGTGGAAGACAGAGGGAAGAGTGTTGCTGTTTAGTTGATTTACTGCTGAAGCACCCGTAAGGCCCAGGAAAACAGAGAGAGAGGCCAGAAAGAGCATCATTCTGCAGGGTTCAAGGTGAACCTGGCTTGCTTTCAGAGGAGTAGGGCAGCGAGGGCACCCAGACCCTAATTGCACAGGATCCCAGAACTGTGCCATCGGGGCCTCATGTGTGGTCTTGGTGGAGAATGACCAGGGCTGTTCTCCAGCCCCCGTCCTCCAGATGGTCCCCAGAGGGACTCACACGCTCAAGGAATGCGCTACTGGGAAGCCAAGATGCCATTCAGTACCAGCTGCCCCACTGCAGGCTTCGCTCGAGGACTGTGCTGGAGCCTGGCCTCGGACTCACCCCAGCCTGCCCCTGAGCTCCAGGCAGCGCACCCCTCCCCGTCCAGGAGCCAGCCCCAAGGCAGCCCGTGTGCTGAGCCGCAGGGAGGGCCAGCGTGGGCGAGGGGCTGACGTGTGGGGACGCAGCTGCGCAGCACTCAGAGGCCCTGCCCACCCTCCCCTCCAGGACACAGCCTGGCCATCCCCTGGGCCTCGGCTGCCTTGCGGGGGCCCGGGTGAGGAGTGGGAGGTGGAGGCCTACAGGTGTAGGCAGTGGCTGCTCAGTAAATGATGGACCTAGCAATGGACGAAGGCCTTCCTTGGGGACCTGAAGACGTGCAGCAGTCTGTCCCTCACGGGCTTGGGTGGTTCCAGTTACTCCACTCGCTAGGGACAGGCCGGGGGGGCAGTGAGCACGCGGCATTGTGGCAGCTCAGGCAAGAACACGCCGGAAGGGATTCTGGCGGCCTGTGGACTGGGAGAACCCTTTTCAGCTGCCGAGAGTTGCCCTCTGGATCCTGAGTGCAGGGCCAGGCCTGGCTGTGATGGCCGAGGCCGGACTGCTGAATGCAAGGCTGCCTCAGGCCTCCAGGGCCGGAGCTGCAGGGAGCTGCTGAGTTTCCACAGGGCCACGGGGGCTGCGGCCAAATGGAGCGGGGGGCACAGGTGGGAAGGGCGTCTGTGAAAAGTGAAATCTGTGGCCACTTCCTCTAGCTTAATTACCGGCATGGCAGTTGCAGAGTTGAAATGCAGCTTGGAAAGCCTTTGTGAGTAATTAGTGTCAAACACACAAGATCTACAAAGCCATAAACTCACAGCTTGGTGATATTACCAAGTACTCATTAAGAAAGAAAAAAAGAAAATTCCCTTTCATGATCAGCTTTTCAGCCCTGCCAAAGATGAAAAACAAGGCAATTTGCAGCTGATGGCAACGCCGGAGGGTGAGTGGCGTCCACAGGAAGATGGCGTCCGAGTGCGGCGAGCAGGCAGGGCCTGGTGAGGGCTGGGTGGTGACGGCATGATTGTGCCTGGCTACCGGGTTCTCGGCCAGGGAGCACCTGATTCCCAGCAGAGATGGAATCCCAGCTCAGGAATGTGAGACTCCTGTGAGGGCAGAGGCGAGGCACCCAGCCAGAAGGATTGGGGGTCTCCCCATTTCACAGGTGGGGACACTGAGGCTGAGCTCACAGCCAGGACAGGGACAGCAGAGTCACGGCCGAGGCCATCTGCCCCACGAGGGAAGCAGCGCCCGCCTTCCTTGGTGGTCGGGGAAGACTGGACTGGCCCCTTGGGTCCCCACCAGCCTCAACCACTGTGGGTTCGTCCAACTTCAAGCAAGTGTCAGGCCACTGGCCTGGGAGGCCCTGAGAACGACAGCTTCTGTCTCGTGAGTGACATGGTGCCCACTTTCATCCTGGGGCCCACAGCTGTCAGGAGAGGTCGGGCCGAGGCCAGGAGGCTCAGCAGCTGGTTCCATGACTTTCTCTTTGCCGAGGAGGTCAGGACAGAAGCTTCTAGTTGACAGGCCGCTCAACTTGGTATAAAACAGAAAATTTCTGTGCCTGTGCTGCCGGGCTGTGAATGACTTCTCGTCTGTTTCATGAGACTCAACTTCAGCCCAGGCAGGCATCAGACGCGGCCGGGCGAGACGTGGAGCCAGGAGCCGTCCTCGCCCCCCGTGTGAGTGACTGGAGAGACGAAATTCTCAAAGTCATGTCACTTACGGGGATATTTTTAACCCAGGACCAGGGAAGCACAGCTCTTATTGGTGGCCGTGTGCTCTGGCGCGTGGGCAGCAGGCAGCAGCCAGGCTATCAGGACGTGCTCAGGCCCAACAGGGCCCCCAGAGCCGCACCTGTCCCCCACAGAGTAGAGCCGGCCCGGGAGCAACCTTGGCCACATCTCATCCCACCAGCCGCCAGCAGTGGAGAGCTGTGCCTGGCCCAGAGATGTGGGCATCACATCCAGGCTGCAAACACACAGGGACTACCTGGCCCGCCAGGGTTCGCTGTATCCTGGCTTGGCCTGCATGGCCTCTCGCCATCTGCATGGTCCACTCACCCAGGTCAGGGCTGGGGCATGCGGGGAGTGTGTAGTGACGCTGGGCGGAGGGAGGCTGCTCAGGTCCAAGTAGGCAGAGAAACCGCATGCCCAGGCCGCTAAGGCCTTGAGCTGCAGGAGCTCTGAGCTGCTGTGGCTGTTTTGTTTTGTTTTCAGACGGAGTCTCATTCTGTCGCCCAGGCTGGAGTGCAGTGGCGCAGTCTTGGCTCACTGCAACCTCTGCCTCCCGGGCTCAAGTGATTCTCCTGCCTCAGCCTCCCCAGTAGGTGGGATTACAGGCACCCGCCACCATGCCCAGCCTTTTTTTGTATTTTTAGTAGAGATGGGTTTTGCCATATTGGCCAGGCTGGTCTTGAACTCCTGAGCTCAGGTGATGCATCTGCTTCGGCCTCCCAAAATGCTGGGATTACAGGTGTGAACCACCGCGCCCAGCTTGTTTTACTGTTTATGACGTGGCTCTGTTGCCACTAGGACAGATACTTGTACAGCCCGATTCAAAGACTGTGCAGAGGCATCTCCCAGATACCCCAGGGCGCACTGCAGTCAAGGAAGGCTCCGTGGAGGAGGTGGCCTGGAGCTGGGGTTCACGGGTGAGTTAGAGTTTGTCTGGCTGGGTCGGGGAGATGTTTCTGGCTGCAGGACCTCACGTGCTCATGCTCACCGGCTCCAGGGCACCTGGTGTGCAGGGAGAGTGCAGGGGTAGGCCTTGGGCTCCAGGCCAAAGTTGGGGGAAGAGAGTGTCAGACCTGGGCTTGTGGGACAACTCTGATGTTGTCATGGGGGGACGGTTGAGGAAAGGGTGGGGTGTGGCTCACTTGTCTGACCCTCGCCCATGTGGAGTGCCCGCCGTGCTGGGCCCCGCTGCAGGTGCTGGACGCGCAGCAGTAATGCAGGGGTCCTGCCCCACCTGGGCACGTCTTCCAGCAGGGATTGGAGGGCCGAGGCCCAGGCAGGTTCTATGCTCCATGCCCGGGTGATTATGGGGGAGGAGGGAGCCTGGGCCCTGGCCGTGGGTGGACCTATGGCTTGTTGACCTGATGCCCAGCTGCCCCACCTCCCAAGCTGTAAGAAGCCAGGACCAGCCCCTTCCTCCATCCAGATGGTCTCTGACGTTGCCCTGGGGGCGGGGAGGGGTGGGGGATGTTCTAACTGAAGGGCCTGGGCAGCCTGGAGCCCGTCTGTATCTTCTGGCCAATGGTTTTATCTCGTCTGCTGCCTCCCAAGCCTACACATCCCATCGTGCACACATTTAAACTGTTAGAAATTTGACTACTTAGTCAAATTCCTTTGAATAAGCCAGAAACGCTCTCTATGGCCCTGTGGATCTGCCTCCAGTTCCCCAGGACATTCTGTTTTGGAGCCTTTGCGAAGAGGCTGGGGGTCTGTCAGCCCCACTCGGAAGCAAAAAGGCTGGTTCCCCACCCCGGTCCCAGCTTCTCCTGTGGGCAGCTGGCCTGAGAGCCGAGCCACTCCCCAGGACATGGCACTGGGCAGGCAGGACACTTTCCTGCCAGGCAGGAGGCGGAGCCTTCCCCGGGACCCTGAGTGTCTGTCCTGGGTGGGGACTAGACAGTGACCACCACCTCGACCCTGGGCAGGCCCACCTAGGGCACCCCCCACCACCACCAAACCCTGCTCCACCTGCACCAAGCTGCGGCCAGCCCCTTTTGCCGCTAGCCTAAATGACTGTGAGGAGTCTATGGGGGAGGGCCTTCCTGTCGCTCTGAAGAGCAGGAACAGGACATCCCTGCCCCAGGTCTCAGAGGTGGCTGGCCATCTGCGAGTGGGACCCGCGGCCATTGGCCAAGCTTAGGCCACATGAGCTGGGACTGGCAGGCAGTTCCTGGCTGCCTCAGATCTGGGGTCCAGACCCTCTGGCCTCCCAGAGCCTGGCGTGTCTTTGCACACTCTGTCCTTGCCCCCAGCCTCCCCGCCAGGGTGTACCTGGAACCTTAGATAGTCTTACCTGTCAGTCATAACTTCTTCTCAGCCAGGGACCGTGGACGGCGGACATTCACCCTGTGGTCAGTGGCTGGGCCTTTCTCATGAAGCAACTTGAGATGTCATCTACAGAGCCGTGCAGCCATCACCACAGTCTATCTTGGAATGCCTTTATCACCCCGGAAGGAAATCCTGCCCCGTAGCCATCTCCTCCCAGTCCCAGCCATCGGCAGCCGCTGTCTGCGTTCTGTCTCTAGACTCCCCACCTGTGGCGCTGCAGGGAGATGGGCTCAGTGGCGAGTGGTCTCTGGCGTCTGGCGTCTTTCGCTGAGCGTAAGGTTTTCACGGTTCGCTCACATTGGACCATTTGCTGACGCTCCATTTGTTACCGATGAATCCTGCGGTCTGTTGTGTGGATAGACCGCCTTGTTTATCCGTTCATGAGTGGATAGAACATTTGAGTTGCTTCCGTTTGGGGCTTTTACACACAGTGCCGCTGTGAACATTCGTGGACAAGCTTGTGTGTGGAAATGCATTTTCGTTTCTCTCGGGTGTACACCCATAAGAGGAAGTGCTGGGTCACGTGGTAATTTGACGTTGAGCTTTGTGAGGAGCTGCCTGTTCTCCCAGTTTCTCCCCGTCTTCCCCAGCACACGTCACTGGTTTCTTTTCTTTTCTTTTTCTTTTTTTTGAGACGGAGTCTCGCTCTGTTGCCCAGGGTGGAGTGCAGTGGTGCAATCTCGGCTCACTGCAAACTCTGCCTCCTGGGTTCACGCCATTCTCCTGCCTCAGCCTCCAGAGTAGCTGGGACTACAGGCGCCCGCCACCTCGCCTGGCTAATTTTTTTGTATTTTTAGTAGAGACGGGGTTTCACTGTCTTAGCCAGGATGGTCTCGATCTCCTGACCTCGTGATCCGCCCGTCTCAGCCTCCCAAAGCGCTGGGATTACAGGCGTGAGCCACCGCCCAGCCTTCTTTTTTTTTTTTTTTGAGACGGAGTCTCATTCGGTTGCCCAGGCTGGAGTGCAGTGGCTCCGCCTCCCGGGTTCACGCCATTCTCCTGCCTCAGCTTCCTGAGTAGCTGGGACTACAGGCGCCCGCCACCACGCCCGGCTAACTTTTTGTATTTTTAGTAGAGATGGGGTTTCACCATGTTAGCCGGGATGGTCTCCATCTCTTGACCTCGTGATCCGCCCGCCTTGGCCTCCCAAAGTGCTGGGATTACAGGTGTGAGCCACTGCGCCCGGCCCACTGTCTACTTTTATGATGCTTTTCCATCCCAAGGGCTGCAGGTGCCGCTGGGTTAGAGGGTCCGTGAACCTCCTGAGATTCAAATGTAAAATGTGCAGTGGGTGTTGCATGGGTTTCGGGTAGAGGGACTGTGGCCCCGGCACGAGGTTAGGAACACGTTTCCCAGTCTAGGCAGAGCCTTGCGGGAATCGCCTCTAGACGCCCGAGAGGGAGCAGTTGTGGCTGGAGGAGCAGCACGCTGCCGTGACAGCTGGACCTGCCCCCGATGCCACCACCTTCTCCTGCCAGGGCTTCCCTGTTTGCTGAGCCAGCGTTATTGATGTGTCGCTGTCTGTATACACACACCCGTGAGGCCCTCACCACAGTCAAGGCAGTGAACAGACCCTTCGCCCCCAGATCCCAGGCCCCTGTGCAGCCCGCCTTGCCCCTCCCACTGTAACCCGACCCCAGGCAGCCACGGATCCTTCTGTGTTTCCTGTCATCACGGGTTCATCCACGTTTTCTAGAGTTTCTGTAAGTGGAATCACGCAGCATCTAGCCTTTCTTGTCTAGGTTCTTCCACTAAGCGTAATTAGTTTGAGATTTATCCATGTTGCTATGGTATCAACAGTTTATCCCTTTAAAATCATAGGGATAGATCACAATGTCTTCATCCATCCAGATGTTGACGGGCGTTCCGGTGGCTTCCAGCGTGGGGCACGGGCGTCCCGGTGGCTTCCAGCGTGGGGCACGGGCGTCCCAGTGGCTTCCAGCTTGGGGCACAGGCATTCTGGTGGCTTCCAGCGTGGGGCGTGGGCGTTCCGGTGGCTTCCAGCATGGGGCACGGGCGTTCCGGTGGCTTCTAGCTTGGGACTGTTGCACATAAAGTGCACAGTGACCATTCATACGCAAGCTTTGCACGGACATTTATTTCCTTTTCTCTTAGCTAAATCGGTGTGAAACTGCTTGATTGCATGGTCAGTGTAGGTTTAACTTTACCAGACGTTGCCAAGCTGTTTTCCAAAGCGCCTGCACCGTTTTACACTGCTGTCAGCATTGTGGGAGACTTCTGGTTTCTCCACGCGGTCACCAGTACTTGACATGATCAGTCTTTTTCATTTCAGTCCTTCTGAGAGGTGACTGACGGCATCTCACTGCGGTTTTAATTTGCATTTTCCTCATGACGACGTTGAGCATCTGTTCACGTGCAGACTTGCTGCTCTTTGGGGAAGTGCCTGTTCACATCTTTTGCCGATTATTTATTGGGTTATATGTTTTCTTAATGAGTGCTGAGAGTTTTTTGTATACTCCAGATGCAAATCCTTTATATGTTATCCTAATGTATATATAAAATATTTATATGTACGTTGCCAGTGTTCTCTCCTCGTGCATGACATGTCTTTTCATTCTCTTAATGTCTTTTGAAGAGCAGACATTTTTAATTTTGATTAAGTCTAACTTACCAGTCTTTTATTGAGTGTGCTTTTGCTGTCGTATCTAAGAAATCTTTACCTAACCCAAGTTCACAAAGACTGCCTCTGTTTTTTTTCTTGTAGAAGTTTTATAGTTGTTTTAAAATTTACATTTGTGTTCATGATCCATTTTGAGTTTTTGTTTTTGTTTTTGTTTTTTTTGTATATGGTGCAAAGTCTGGATTGACTCTTCTTCATTTTTTATTGCATACGAAGGTCCAGTTACTCCAGCATCAAGATTATCCTTTTTTACCGAATGGTCTTTTGCATCTTTGTCAGCCTGCTAGGATTTTAATTGGAATTACGCTGACTCTACAGATCATTTTGGGAATAATTGACATCTTAACAATATGGAAACTTCTAATGTATGAACAATTTATCTCAGCAATGTGTTCTCATTTTCAGTGTGCGGGTGGGTGTCAGAGGCGTTTGAACCAGAGTGATTCCATCTTGAATAAGGACTGGGTGAAATAAGCCTGAGACCTATGGGACTGCTTTCCCAGAAGGTTAGGCGTTCATAGTCACAAGATGAGATAGGAGGTCCACACAAGATGCAAGTCACAAAGACTTGGCTGATAAAACAGGTTGCAGTAAAGAAGCTGGCCCCAAACCCACCAAAACCAAGACAGCCATGAAAATGACCTCTGGGGCCAGGCGCGGTGGCTCACGCCTGTAATCCCAGCACTTTGGGAGGCCGAGACGGGCGGATCACGAGGTCAGGAGATCGAGACAATCCTGGCTAACACAGTGAAACCCCGTCTCTACTAAAAAATACAAAAAAAAAAAAAAAAAAACTAGCCGGGCGAGGTGGCGGGCGCCTGTAGTCCCAGCTACTCGGGAGGCTGAGGCAGGAGAATGGCATAAACCCAGGAAGCGGAGCTTGCAGTGAGCTGAGATCCGGCCACTGCACTCCAGCCGGGGCAACAAAGCAAGACTCTGTCTCAAAAAAAAAAAAAAAAAAAAATGACCTCTGGTCAGGTGGGCACAGTGGCTCATGCCTGTAATCCCAGCACTTTGGGAGGCTGAGGCGGGCAAATAAATCATGAGATCAGGAGTTTGAGAACAACCTGACCAACATGGTAAAACCCTGTCTCTACTAAAAATACAAAAATTAGCTGGGCATGGTGATGCGTGCCTGTAGTCCCAGCTACTCAGGAGGCTGAGGCAGGAGAATTGCTTGAACCTGGGAGGCGGAGGTTGCAGTGAGCCAAGATCGTGCCATGGCACTCCACCCTGGGCGGCAGAGTGAGACTCCGTCTTAAAAAAAAAAAAAGAAAAAAAAAAGAAGTGACCTCTGGTCGTCCTCACTGCTCGTTATACTGTAACTATAATGCATCCGTATACGAAACGACACTCCCACCAGTGCCATGACAGCTTACAAATGCCATGGCAATGTCAGGAAGTTACCCTATATGGTCTAAACGGGGGAAGAACCCTCAGTTCTGGGAATTGCCTACCCCTTTCCCAGAAAACTCATGAATAATCCACCCCTTGTTTAGGATATAATCAAGAAATAACTATAAGTGTTAGTCAAGCAGTCCATGTCACTGCTCTGCCTATGGAGTAGACATTCTTTTGTTTCTTTACTTTCCTAATAAACTTGCCTTCACTTCACTGTAAGGACTCACCTCAAATTGTTTCTTGTACGAGATCCAAGAACGCTTTCTTGGGGTCTAGATTGAGACCCCTTCCTGATAACATAGGTATTTCACATCAGGATTTATCCCAAGTATTTTAGATTTTGATATTATTATAAAAGGGTTTTGTTTTTATGTTTAATTTATGTTGCTACTATATAAAAACAATTCATTTGTATATTGATCTTTTTATTTTGCAACTTCGCTAAACTCATGTGTGAGTTCCAGTAGCTTCTTAGTACTGGATGATGATATTATCTGTAAGTACACTTACAATGATATTATCTGTAAGTACACTTGGACTTCCACTTATCCACACTGGATGCTTGTGAAGTTCCTTGTTCTTGTGTTATTTCACTAGCTAGAACCTCCAGGATGATGCTGAATACAAGCAGTGAGAGTGAACATCCTTGTCCTGTTTCAGATCTGAAGGAAAAGCATCCAATCTTTAGCCATTAAGTGTGGTATTCTCTGTACGTCATTCATAGATACCCTTTCTCAGGCTGAGGAAGTTCTCTTCTAATCCTAGTTTGCTGAGAATTTTTCTTTTCTTTTTTTTTTTTTTTTTTTGGAGGAATGCCTGTTGGGTTTGATCAGATGCTTTTTCTGCATTTATTGAGTTGATCATATGGTTTTCCTTTTGTACTTTGTTAATATATGGAATTACTTTGATTTTCTAGGGTTAAACCAACCTTGTATTCTTAGGATAAACCCCATTTAGTCATAATACATTATCCTTTTTATATGTTACGGGATGTGAATTGCTAACCATTTTGTTTTGAAGTTTTGCATAAATATTCCTTAGGGTTGTTCCATAGTTTTGGGGTGGGCTTGTAATGTCTTCTGATTTGTATATCATAGTAATGCTGGTCTCACAGAGTGAGTTGGAAAGCATTCCTCCTCTTCAATTTTCTTAAAGAGTTCATGTGGAATTCTTGATTAAAACAAACTGGAAAAAAAGAGTTAATGTAGAATTGATATTTTCTTCTTTAAATGGTTGATACAATTCATCAGCAAACCCATTGAACCTTGAAGTTTTCTTCGTGACGTTTTAGCTACACATCAATGTCTTGATAGACATAGGGTTATTCACATTATCTTTTTATTTTGTGGTGAGCTTTAGTAGTTTGTATCTTCAGAAGTTTGTCCATTTTATCTGTTTTCAAAGGTATTGGCATAAAGTTATTCATAATTTCTCTATCTTTTTAACATCTGTAGGATCTGTAGTGCTGTCACCTTTCTTGTTCCTGATGTTAGTAATTTGTCTCTTCTCTTTTATTCCAGGTCAGTCTGGCTAGAAACAGCTTTTGGTTTTATTATTTCTACTGCTTTTTTGTTTTCTTTCACCAATTGTTGCTTTGATCTTTATTTTCTTTCTTCTGCTTACTTTGTCTAATTTGCCCTTCTTTAGTTCTTAAAGGGCAGAGCTGAAGTCTCTGATTTGAGACCTTTCTTCTTTTTTTAATGTGGACATTCAGTGCTATAAGTTTCCCCCTAGTTTCTGCTTTAGTGGCATCCCACAAATTCTGATATTTTGTTTTTATTTTCATTCAGTTCAAATCACTTACTAATCTCCCTTTTTTTTTCTTCTTTGATCTATGGGTTATTTGGAAGTGTGTTAGTTTCCACATTTTTTGAAAATCTACAGATGCCATTCTGTTACTAATTTCTCATTTAATTTCATTGTAGTCAGTGAACATTCTCAGAATGGTCTGAATCCTTTTACTTTTTTTGGAAATGGAGTCTCGTTCTGTCACCCAGGCTGAAGTGCAGTGGCACAATCTCGGCTCACTGCAACCTCTGCCTTCCCGGTTCAAGTGATTCTCCTGCCTCCTACCTCAGCCTCCCAAGTAACTGGGATTACAGGCATGTGCCACCACACTGGGCTAATTTTTGTATTTTTAGTAGAGACAGGTTTTCACCAGGCCAGGCTGTCTCAAACTCCTGATCTGATCCACCTGCCTTGGCCTCCCAAAGTTCTGGGATTACAGGCGTGAGCCACTGGATCCGGCCACATTTCTTGAAATTTGTTTTAAGGTCCATCCAGAATGTTACTGCCTTGGTAAATGTTGTGTGTGTACTTGAAATCTGTGTGTATCCTGTGTCCCACTGGAATGTGCTATATTGATGTCACGTAGCTGACATTTTTAATAATGTTTGCAAAGCTTCTATATCCTTGCTAATTTTCTGTCTTCCTGTTCTATCAATTATTGATAGGAGAATATTGACACCTCTGACTATAATTACAGGTTTCTCTATTCCTTCTTGCATTCCAGTTTTTGTTTCATATATAACCCTTTTATCATTATGAAATGACCTTTATTGCTTGTAATATTCTTTGCTCTGAAATCTTTGTCTGATACAGAGTTGCACTATCAATGAGTAACCTTGGATATATCATGGATTTGGTTCCGGACCACTGTGATTAAGCTAATCACAATCAAGCGAGTCCCATGAATTTTGTTTCCCAGCACATACGAAAGTTCTGTTTATCCTGTACTGTAGTCCATCAAGGGTACAATAGCATTATGTCTTTAAAAAACCATGTACATGTCCTGATTTTAAAAATACTTTATTGCTAAAAAATGCTAATGATCACCCGAACCTTTAGCCAGTTGTAATCTCTTTGCTGGTGGAGGTTCTTGCTTTCATGGTGATGGCTGCTGACTGATCAGGGTGGTGGTTGCTGAAGGTTGGGGTGACAGTTTCTTAAAAACACCAACTCACACATGTAATCCCAGCACTTTGGGGGGCCAAGGCAAGTGGATCACTTGAGGCCAGGAGTTCAAGACCAGCCTGGCCAACATGGTGAAACCCCGTCTCTACTACAAATACAAAAATTAGTCAGGTATGGTGGCATGTACCTGTAATCCCAGCTACTTGGGAGGTTGAGGCACAAGAATCGCTTGAACCTGGGAGGTGTAGGTTGCAGTGAGCTGAGATCCTGCCCTTGCACTCCAGCCTGGGCAACAGAGCATGACTCCATCTCAAAATATTAATAAAAAACACCTATGAAGCTGGCCACATTGACTCTTCCTTTCATGAAAGATTTCTCTGTAGCATGCAATGCTCTCTACTGCCATTTTGCCTACAGTAGAACTTCTTTCAATCTTGGAGCCAATCCTCTCAACCCCTCAAACTGCTTTATCAACAAGTTTATGTACTTGGCTGTCATTTTTCAACAATGTTCACAGTATTTTCACCAGGAGCAGATTCCAACTCAAGAAACCACTTTCTTTGGTCATTCATAAGAAGCGGTTCCTCATCCATTCAAGCTTGATCATGAGATTGCAGCAATTTAGTCACATCTTAAGGCTCTGCTTCTAATTCTAGTTCTCTTGCTATTTTCACCACATCTGTCCATCTTCCTCCACTGACATCTTCTTGAACCAAGTCATCCATGAAGGCTGGAACCAGCTTCTGCAAACTCCTGTTAATGGTGATACTTTGACCTCCTCCTGTAAATCACTAATGTTCGTAATGGCATCTAGAATGACGACTCCTTTCGAGAAGGTTTTCAGTTGACTTTGGCCAGATGCATTAGAGGAATCACTACCTGTGACAACTATAGCCTTACAAAATGTATTTCTTAAATAATAACACTTCAAAGTCAGTTGTTGCTTGATCTAGGGGCTGCAGGATGGATGCTGTGTTAGCAGTCATAGAAACAACGTTAGTCTCCAGCATCTCCATCAGAGCCCAGTAACTAGTTGCATTGTCAGTGAGCAATAATGTTTTGAAAGGAGTTTTGTTTTCTGAGCAGGAGGTCTCAACAGTGGGCTTAAAATATTCAGTGCACCCTGCTGCATCTGAACAAATGTGCTGTCATCCAGGCTTTGTTGTTCCGCTGTTAGAGCAGAGAGAGAGAAGACTCAGCACCGTTCATAAGGGCCCCAAAGGCTCACTTACCATCCTGAAAATCTCCATATTAGCAGTAAGGCTGTTGTGCTTTCTTATCATTCACGTGTTTATTAGAACAGCCCTTGTGATTTCCTTTATGAACTTCTCCCTTGCAGGCTAGCTGTTTGGTGCAGGAGACCTAGCTTTTGGCCTGTCTCAGTTGTCAACTGAGACATGCCTTCCTCATTACACCTAATTATCTCTAGCTTGTGATTTAACGTGAGAGACACGTGAGTCTTCTTTCACTGAATGCCTAGAGGCCATTCTAGGGTTATTAACAGGCCTGGTTTCAATGATGGTTGTGTCTCAGGGAATGAGGAGGCCCCCGGAGAAGGAGAGAGAGGGGGACAGCCAACCGGTCAGCAGAGTAGTGAGAGCACATGCACTTTTCTTTTTTTTTTTTTTTTGAGACGGAGTCTCGCTCTGTCACCCGGGCTGGAGTGCAGTGGCTGGATCTCAGCTCACTGCAAGCTCCGCCTCCCGGGTTTACACCATTCTCCTGCCTCAGCCTCCCGAGTAGCTGGGACTACAGGCGCCCGCCACCTCGCCCGGCTAGTTTTTGTTTTTGTATTTTTTAGTAGAGACGGGGTTTCACCGTGTTAGCCAGGATGGTCTTGATCTCCTGACCTTGTGATCCGCCCATCTCGGCCTCCCAAAGTGCTGGGATTACAGGCTTGAGCCACCGCACCTGGCCCACACGCACATTTATCAGTTAAGTTTGCTATCTTATGGGCACTGTTTGTGGCACTCCGAAACAATTAAAATGGTGATATCAAGGATCACAGATGACAGACTACCATAACAGATATATTAATAATGAAAAAGTTGGATATATATGTGACACAGACATGAAGCAAATTCATGCTTTTGGAAAAATAGTGCTGACAGACTTGCCAGACACAAGTGAAAACTTGTGAAAAAGTTTTCACAAGTGAAAACTTGTGAAAAATGTGGCATCTGTGAAGCACAGTAAAGCAGCGTGGGAAGAAGCGAGGTGTGGCCACCTGAACGCACGGTGAATTGGCTTCTGTGAGTGTGCCCTATCTGCTTTACGTTACTGTTAATCTACTATGTCTTCAAGTTAAAATGTACTTCTTAAAAGCAGGATATAGCTGAGCGTGAAATCTGACAATCTCTGCCTTTTTTCTGGGGTGTTTAGGCCATTTACGTTTAACTTGATTACTACTTTGATTAGATAAGTCTATCATCTTGTTACTTGTTTTCTGTCTGTCCTGTCTGTCCTTTTGTTCCTTTTTCTTCCCTCTTTTTCTGCCTTTCTTGGAGTTCCTGTGTCTCCTTTTTTGATTTGTTAACTGTATTTCTGACAGGTTGTGTTAGGATTTAGGGTGTAGATCTTTTAACTTAACACACTTATCCTTAAATGATGCAACACCACCTTACGTGTAGTGTGAGAACCTGACAGTCACGTACTTCCAGTCTTCTCCTTCCTGCCTTAGTCCTCTGCTTGTAATATGTTTTATTTATGCACATGATAAACCCCACAATACTTTGTTTTTGTTTCTGGTTAGTCAGTTATCTTTGAAAGATATGTAAATAAAAAAATAGTTGTAAATGTGTATGTCTGCACATGCAGCTCCCACCCCTCATTCATGGAAGGAGTAGGGGTGTTCTTCCTTCTTCTTGTGTAGGCCCATGATTGTTTTTATTTTTATTTATTTTTTGAGACAGAGTCCCCCTCTGTCGCCCCAGGCTGGAGTGCAGTGGCGTGATCTCGGCTCACTGCAACCTCCACCTCCCGGGTTAAAGCGATTCTCCTGCCTCAGCCTCTCAAGTAGCTGTAATTACAGGATGTGCCACCACACCTGGCCAATTTTTGTATTTTTAGTAGAAACAGGGTTTCACCATGTTGACAAGGCTGGTCTTGAACTCCTGACCTCAGGTGATCCACCCGCCTTGGCCTCCCACAGTGCTGGGATTACAGGCGTGAGCCACCGCGCCCGGCCTGCTATGTAAGCCCCTGTTTGCATCCTCATTTTCCTTCTGTCTGAAGAGCTTTGTTTAATATTCTTGCAGTGTGAATCAGCTGCTTTTGGATATTTTAATTGCACACCTGAAGAAGTCTTTATTTGGGAGGAGATATTTCCACTGGGTGGAGAATTCTGGGCTGTTTTTTGTCCCTCTGTACTTTACAGAGGTGATCTCACTGTCTTCTTAATTCCAGTGTTTCCTCCGAGAAGTCTGCTGTCATCCTTGTCGTCGTTCCTCTGTAGGTCAATTGTCTTTTCTTCCTCTGACTGCTTTTAAGATTTCATCTGTACTACTGGTTTTGAGCAGTTTGATTATGAGGTACTTTGATGTCGTTTTTCCCTTTTTTTTTTTTTTTTTTTTTGGTGGTGGTTGGGGTTCTTTGAACTTCTCAGATCTCTCAGTTTACACTTTTCCACACATTTCAGAAAAATGGGGCCATTACTTTTTCAAGACTCTTTCCCTGTGCCCACCATTAGTGACCAGTCCTTGAATAACATCGCTGCAGAACTCAGTGGCTTGTGGCTTCTGAGGTCAGGAGTCCAAGTGTGGCTGAGCTGGCTGTCTGCTCAGGGATCTCCCCAGCCACAGTCCTCTTGGCTCTGCTGGGGAAGGTCCCACGTCCAGGTGCACCCATGTGGCTGTCAGAAGGATTCTGTTTCTCATGTGTGGTTGGGCTGCCGGGCTTGGTTCCTACGGCAGCTCCTTGCCACATGGGCAGCTCACCCACAGCAGCTGGCATGTCAGAGCTCCAAGAACCAGGGTGGGAGCCACAGAAGTCACGGCTGCCGTGGCACGATTGCAGAGGGGACAGCCAGCACTTGCGCCACACTTTCCATCAGCTGTAAGTCACACGGAACGGCTGGTGCTACTGCAGGTGATGCCTGGAGGTGGGGCCATTTCAGAAGTGCCACCAGCCCACCTCCGGGACTCCTGCCCCATGTGCGTCAGGCCACGTGACGTCGCCCCACAGCCCACACCCAGTGTGCTGCTGCTTTATATTTATCTGTTTTTTTCCTTGTTGTTTGTATGCGCTTTCCTTTCTTTTTCTCATCGGTTTCATCTCGGACGGTTTCCGTGGTTGTATCTGCAGGTTCACTGATCTTGCTTCCACGATATCTGACCTGGCGTGGATCCGTCCCCCACCCTTGTTGTCTTCATCCTTAGAAGGTCAATTTGGCTCTTTTTGGTCGCTTTTATGTCTGTCCTTAGCTTTTTGGGCATATGGAGCAAAGTTACAGTGACTTAAATGTGATCTGCCGCTTCTGACGTCAGGTCAGCCCTAGGTTGGTTTCACTCGGCTGATTTTCTCTTTGTTGGGTGCTGCGAGGGTGTGTGTGCGTGTGTGTGTGCGCGTGCCTGTGCATGCACGTGCGCATGTGTGTTCCTGTAAATATTCGTGAGCTCTGTTCAGAGACACAGTTCAGGTACTTGGAAACAGCCTGGTCCTCTGGGTCTTGGTTCAGTAAGTGTGAGGTGGGTGCAGGGCAGCATCCGTCTGTCTGGGGCTCACACCTCCCCTTGCTGAGGGGTGCCCATCTCAGTGCTGTGCCCCGGAGCCACCTAGTTCGCAGGCTTTCCCGCAAGGCTGCTGGAGACAGGTGCTGCTTCAGCCCAGTGTGAGCTTCAGGTGCCGTTTTCTGGTTTTTTCTCTCTGATGCTCCAGGTTTTCTCAGCCTCTCACTGAGCACTCCAGGGAACTCAGCCCTCTCTGTGCCCCGGCTCCAGCTCCAGCTCCAGCCCTGTCCTTCAACTCAGGTCCCCGAGGCCCTGCCTGGGCCATGATCAGTCTCCCCAGGCTCACCCTGTCTCTCAGGGCCCACCACCCTTCCTGACTGAAAACTGTTGTTTCACATTTTATGCCTCATATTCTGGCTGTTTCAGATGGCAGGTGCATCTGTCCGTGTGGCTCTGTCTCGGCCAGACGCTGCCAGCAGCCCTCTGAGATGGGAAAATAGACATTTTGTCTCCATTTTAAATTCAGGAAACTTCAGGAAAATTCAGCTCAGAGACAAACTGATGGGCCCCGGGGCCCATAGCAGATAAGAGGGGCAGCCTTCCAGGAGGGCGGGCCTGCATCTCCAGCCCTCCCCACACCACATCCCCAGTATCACATTGCCCTAAGCATGGCACTCCTCGAAACATCACCCCCAGCGGCGTGGGCCTTGCCTGGGCGGGAGGTGAGAAGGCGCAGAGGCCACTGATGTCCTCTCCTCTCCTCCTCATTCGGCTACAGCTGGAAGGGGCGGTGCTGTCTAGCCTGGGCTCAGGAGAGGAGGACCCCACACCCAGGCCGGGCTCAGGAGGGGAGGAGCCCACACCCAGGTGGGGCCCAGGGAGCCACTGGGCGCCAGCAGTGCTGCAGCTCCTCCCTCCTCACCCGCGTGCCTGAGCTGAGCACCCGTCCCACCTGCCCGCCGTGTGCCCTCTTCCCTTAACCTTCACTGTGCTCTGTGCTCCTGCTGCCCTCGGGGCCAGTCCCTGTCTTTTAACCCACACTCAGCCCCCTCTCCCTCCTTCTCCATCCCCGCCACCTCCTCTAACTCATCCCTGTGGCCTCCATGCCCTTCTATGGCCCTTGTAGCCCCCTGTGGCAGATGCCACTCACAGCAGGGGCTGCGCAGGCCACCCCACCCTGCGCCGGCGCCCCACTCCCTCCGCTGCCCTCCGGCTGCGGCTGCAGGAGCAGCTGTGTGTGGCTCTAAAGCAGAGCGCCTGTGTGCGAGGGGGAGCTGTATAAATAGAATAATAATAATAATAATTGTTGGTTTGGGATTTTTCTGCGACTGCTGGGGTGCCTGGCCTTGCCCGCCCCGCCAGTCACTCTTGAAGGAAAGGTCACCCTCGCGGGGAAGATAAACCCCAATAACGCTGGTATAATTAGCACAGGCAGTATTTAGATGCTTTCCTCGGTACAATTAGGCAGGAATAATTGGCTGAGCTATTTTCCCCGTGCCGGACACACTTTTTGCCAGCTTCCGTTCTTTGGAACTTCATGCTGGGACATTTGTTCTCGGCGTTCTGTCCAAGCTGTCCTGACCCAGTTGCCGCCAGGCCCTGGGCGCGGTGCTCGCGTGGCGGCATCTGCGAGGCCTCCTTTAGGCCCGGCTTCATCGCCTCCCGAGGGGCACCGTAGGGACGGGGGTGCAGAGAGATTTGGGAGCTGAGGGCCACACAGCAGGGTGTCCAGGGTCAAACCTGGACCTCCGGACCAGGAGCTCTAAGGAGCTGAGCTGGGCTGGGCCAGGGGCCAGGGGCCAGGGGCCAGGGGACATGTGCAGGGTGGGGCTGGGCCGGTCATGGGCATCCATGAGGGAGTGAGGCCGTGAGCAGGGGAGTCAGGCATGGGCTAGAACAAGTCCTGTGGCCAGCCTGGAGGAGGAGTCCCTCGGCGGAGGTAACAGACCAGAGGCGGGAAGCTTGCTGTCTCCCTCCTGAGAGCAGAGACAAGCCAGGCAGTGACTATCAGGACGCAGTGGTGGCTGCTGCTCCGCAGTCACCCTCGGGCCATGGATGTGCACAGGCACAGACTCCTGTGCAGAGCCCCGCTGTGACGTGTGAGGCTGCCAGGGGTCCTCGGTATCCCGGTCTAACGTTGTGTAGACCACGGTAGCACCAGCCACTTTCACGCTGCACCCGGCAGGCTCAGCACAGTCGACGTTATCACTCCCGACCTGTGGGATACAGATCACTGCCGCCAAGTCATGAAACTGGGCTGGGACCATGCTGACCTCTAACCCTGGGGCCAGGACCGCGCTGACCTCTAACCCCGGGGCGGGGACCGCGCTGACCTATAACCCCGGGGCCAGGACCACGCTGACCTCTAACCCTGAGGCGGGGACCGCGCTGACCTCTAACCCCGGGGCCAGGACCACGCTGACCTCTAACCCCGGGGCGGGGACTGCGCTGACCTCTAACCCCGGGGTGGGGACCTGTAACCCTGGGGCGTGGACCACGCTGACCTCTAACCCCGGGGCGGGGACCACACTGACCTCTAACCCCGGGGCCGGGACCGCGCTGACCTCTAACCCCGGGGCGGGGACCGCACTGACCTCTAACCCCGGGGCCGGGACCACGCTGACCTCTAACCCCGGGGCGGGGACCGCGCTGACCTCTAACCCCGGGGCCGGGACCACGCTGACCTCTAACCCCGGGGCGGGGACCGTGCTGACCTCTAACCCCGGGGCCGGGACCGCACTGACCTCTAACCCCAGGGCGGGGACCGCGCTGACCTCTAACCCTGGGGCCGGGACCACGCTGACCTCTAACCCCGGGGCGGGGACCGTGCTGACCTCTAACCCCGGGGCCGGGACCGTGCTGACCTCTAACCCGGGGGCGGGGACCGCGCTGACCTCTAACCCTGGGGCGGGGACCGTGCTGACCTCTAACCCCGGGGCGGGGACCTGTAACCCCAGGGCGTGGACCACACTGACCTCTAACCCCGGGGCCGGGACCACGCTGACCTCTAACCCGGGGGCAGGGACCGCGCTGACCTCTAACCCCAGGGCCGGGACCGTGCTGACCTCTAACCCCGGGGCGGGGACCTGTAACCCCGGGGCGTGGACCACACTGACCTCTAACCCCGGGGCCGGGACCGCGCTGACCTCTAACCCGGGGGCAGGGACCACGCTGACCTCTAACCCCGGGGCCGGGACCGTGCTGACCTCTAACCCCCAGCAGCACCTGCAGGGGTGAGGGCACACATTACCCAGGTCTATCATCTCTGGACCCTGACGCCGTGGTCCAAGGCCTTCAGCCCCTCAGACTCTTTAGGGGAGCGAGGGCGGCCCTGGCCGTGGAGGCTCATGCAGAGCCGTGTGCACAGTGAGACTGCCCAGTACTGTTCACAGGCACTCAGATGGGCACCGCAAAGACCCGTGGACAGATAGAGCTGTGCCCCACCTGGGATTTGCACAAGCCCAACCTGGGTGCCCTGGCCACTGGGTGCCGAGGGGCATGGGCCTGTGTCTCACACCTCAGCAGCAGCCCTGTGGTGGCCTCAGTAGGCTCTGCTGTGGCCACCTGACCAGCGCCACCCAACCCCCACCAGTTGGCTGAGCTCGCGCTGTGACCCACGCCCGGTGTCTGTGGTGCCACCAGCCAAGATGCCAGCCATGACACCAGCGTGGCACCCCAGGACATCTGGGGCAGGTGGGCAGGCAGCATCGGCCTCAGCAGCCCACGGGGGGCTTCCCACAGAGTGTCCGGAGATGCTCCAGGCAGACGGGCAGACAGGGGCCCGGGCAAGACGCCCGAGGGTTGCAGGCCAGGTGGGTAAGGATTGGTGCTTGCGTGTGTCCACAGTGCTCATCGGCCTGTCTCAAAGCTATTCCGCCCTTGCAGATATAACTTAGATATACTTTTTTCCTAATTACAAATATGCAGCATATAGAACAATCTGGAAAATGCAGAGAACCATGAGTCACTTTCCATGCCAACACTCCGAGTTAACCGCCGTTAGCATTTTGATGATTTTCTAAGGGTCCTTTTGCACTGTGTGTGGGTGTGTGTGTCGTGTCGCAGTGTGAACTTGCAGGGTTTCTCACCCCTGAAGTTCAAGGCTGACTCTCAGTGGACGCAGCTGAGTCTTCTCCCCGGCTCGCCCCACGTGTGCATGAAAGTGCCTGGGATGCGTCAGATTCTCAACTTGAGAAGCCCAGAGTGTCTTTTGAAGCTGAAAACACTTTGATTTCCTTACAGCCTCAAGACAAAAAAAATCTCTCCTTGCCTGGCTTTGAGAGCAGGTGTCTTCTACAAGCAAGGTTCACAGGGACCTGCAGCTGCCCTGGCAGAGGCCAGCCAGGCACGTCCATCTCCTCTCCCACGGGTCCTGGTGGGGGAGCCTCTGTGGGAAGCCTGGGGGCTGCGGGGCCTGGCAGACAACCAGTCCCGCTTCAGTGAGGTGGGGATGAGGCCGGGAGCAGCTCATTTTCCAGTAGAGGCCATCCGGTGGCGCTAGGGCACGGGGCAGCCGCCGTCCCCGTGGCCTGGGGTCATGTGGGCACAGGGTTTCCTCATCCCACTGTGCTCAGCGTCTCCCCCGAGCCCAGTGATTTTACGCACCTGACTTGGTTAGTCTTCTCGGCCGTGCCCAGTTGCAGACCAGGCTCAGAGAGGCGTTTCCATGTGCCCAGGGTCACGCAGCTTCCTGGTGGCCAAGCCGAGGTTAGAAGCTAGGTCTGGTGGGTGTGAAAGCCCCCAATGCCGGCAGCTCTGCCCCGAGGCCCACACAAGCAGGTGGAGTAAGAGGGGAGGCGTTGGGGCCAGCAGTGCTCAAGTCAGGATGGAGCCGTTTATCTGGAAGGTCTGTCGAGGGCGTGTGGTGGCGGCTGGGAGGTGGTGGCAGGCTGACTGCCTGCTGTTTGCCTGCAGTGTCTATGCCCAGGAGAGGGAGCAGCCCCGGGTCAGGACCCAGCTGCAGGGTACCCCATCCTCATGGACCTTGCTTCCTGCCCTCCCTCCCCTGACAAATGGGCTCCCAGCATAACTTCCCCCGAGGGCTCCTGTCCTCTCCCCACACACAGCCCTGCTCGGGAGCGGAGCTTGCAGCACCAAGGACAGGAGGACTGGGCTTCAGGGAAGCAGGCGCCTGGAGCTGTGTCCAGTTAGGCGCGTGGCGCTTGCAGATCTGACCATGGAATGTTCATGCGTCCCCTGGCCCAGCAGCTGCAGCTTCTCATCTGGAACAAGGGGGTGCTTCTCCCAGGAAGGCCAGTGGGAGCAGGGATGTGTCTAAGAATGCCTGGGTGCTCTGTCCTCACGATGAACCCTGATGCCACAGCCCCAGCCTCTGTGTCCTCACGATGAACCCTGATGCCACAGCCCCAGCCTCTCTGTCCTCACGATGGCCCCTGATGCCACAGCCTTGGCCTCTGTGTCCTCACGATGGCCCCTGATGCCACAGTGGCCTCTGTGCCCAGGCCAGTCTCCAGCCCAGTGAGGTCTGTCCTGGGAAAAGAGAGAAGCAAGACAGATGTCGGCCTTGCCCTGTGGGGCCGGGGCACAGGCAGGAATCCCACTCGGGGTTAAGACACTGCAGTCACCCCTCTGGGTTCTGTGCACTGGCCCCTCCAGGAGCCAGGGTCCCCCGTGGCCGTGGCATCCCGGGAGAGATAGGCAGGGAGACGCTGGCACCCTGTCGTGTAGCTTGTCCTTTTATCTGCTTCACAGGCTCTTTCACTGTGCAATTTCCTAAAGTTTTGGTGAGGCCCATTTATCCATTTTAATTTTATTCTATGGATCGTGCTTTGGTGTTGAGTCTCAGAGCTCTGCCTCATTCAGATCCTGAAGATTTCTTTTTTAAAATAATTCTGTGTTTTACACGTAAGTTCATGATACAGTTTGAGTTAAATTTTATATGAGGTGTGAGGTTTCAGTCAAAAAATTTTTTTTAACTACGTATGTCCAGCTGCTCTGGCACCAGCTGTAGCAAAGACAAGACTGTGCTTCCTCCACTGAAGCGCCTTTGTGACTCTTTTGTGACTTTTCTGTATCAATTAATAGGATCATTTGTTGTTTGCTCTTTAACCTGTTGATAGAGCAGATTACATTGATTTTTCAAATACCAAACTAGCCGTGTACACCTAAACTAAGTCCCACGTGGTCACGGTATAATATTCTTTGTTAGAAAGTGGCCTGGACGTGTCTGTGGGTCTGTTTCACGTTCCTCTGTTCTGTTCCACTGGTCTCCACATCTCCCCTCCAGCGCTGCCCCAGCCGTGTCTGTCTGACGTAGGAGCCGTGTAACGCTGTGCTGTAGCTGTACAGTTCTCAACATCAGGAAGGGCAGTTCCTCCACTCTTCTTTTTCGGAATTGCTTTCCGTATAAATTTGAGAATAATCTTGTATATCTCTACCAAAAAAAAAAAAAAATCATGCTGGCCAGGCATGGTGGCTCATGCCTATAATCCCAACACTTGGGGAAGCCAAGACAGGAGGATTGCCTGAGCCCAGGAGTTCGAGACCAGCCTGGGCAATATAGGGAGACCCCATCTCTACAAAAAACAGCCATGAGTGGTAGAGCGCACCTGTAGTTCCAGCTACTTGGGACATTGAGGCAGGAAGATTGCTTGAGGCTGCAGTGAGCCAAGACCGCACCACTGCATTGCAGCCTGGGTGACAGAATAAGACCCTGTTTCAAAAATATGTATTTATACTGAGGTTTAGATAGCAATTACATTAAAACCAAAGATCAAGTTTGGAAACATTGATGCATTTACTATGTTGAGTCTTCCAGTTCATAAACATTGTATCTATTTATGCAGACATTCTTTTGATTCCTTTCATCAGTATTTCCTGACTTTCTGCAGACACGGTGCAAGTTTTTGTTAGATTTATACCCAAGTATGTAAGATGTTCTGTAAATGGTATTGCCTTTTAATTTTGCTTTTCACTGGTTTGCAATTGCTTTATAGAAATGTGGTTGATTTTTGCATGTTCATCTTATTTCCTGCAACCTTCGTGAACTCACTTAGTGTTTGAGGAGTTTTCCGCAGATTGCTCAGGGTTTTCTATGTGGGCCGTCACGTCATTTGCGAGTAGGGACAGTTCGTTTCTTTTCCAGTCCCTGCGCTGCTGTTTTCCTTTTCTTACCTTCATGCCCTGGCGTGAGGGGCTCCTGTGCTGGGTTGAGGATGAGTAGGGTAAGCCAGCTCCCCGCTGACCAAACGAGGGAAGGCAGCCAGGCTCTTCCGCGAAGCAGTGTGAGCTGAGGGTTCTTCCTGGAGGACTTTGCCTTGATTCCTGCTTTGCAAGAGTTCCCTTCAGGAATGGAGATTAAATGTTGTCAAATGCTTTGTGTCATCCGGATCATAGCATTGTTTTTCTTTAGCCTGTTGATAGGGCAGATAACATTGATTGATTTTCAAATTTGAACTAGCCTTTGTTTTACACCTCGACTGAATCTTACTTGGTCAGGGTGTGATACTCTTTTTTGTATATTACTGGATTCCATTTGTTAGTATTTGTTGAGTATTTTTGCATCCAAGTTCACGAGAGACTCATACTTATTTTTCTGCGTGTGTGCGCACTATCCTTGTTGGTTTCAGTACAAGGTTAATAGTGGAAAGGTGTTTCCCTGTCTTTTGTTAACTGAAAAGGGATTGTGTAAAATTGGTATTAATTCATATTTAATGTTCAGTAAAACTGTCCAGTGAAACCATCTGGGACTGGAGATTCTGAGTAGCATTTTAATTACAACAAACTTGATTTATTTAATGGTTATAGGACTACCGAGGCTGTCTATTTTATCTTGGCACGTTTTGGTAGTCTGTGGTTCTCCAGGAATCCGTCCAGTTCTTTATGAGCATCAAATTTCGTTGTCATATTTTTTATTGTTATTTTAATAGCTTCTGGATCTATTATAATACTTCCATTTCATTTCTGATATTGGTCATTTCACTCTTCTCTTTTTAATCTTTGGCAGTTTTGCTAGGGGTTTATCAATTTTACTGTTGTTGGTCTTTTTAAAAAAATTTTGAGACAGGGTCTCACTCTGTTGCCCAGGCTGGAGTGCAGTGGTGTGATCACAGCTCACTACAGCCTCAAACTCCTAGGCCCAAGTGATCCCGAATAGCTGGGGCTACAGGTGCATGCCACCACACCTGGCTGATTGATTGTAGAGATGGGATCTCACTGTGTTGTCCAGGCTGTTCTCAAACTCCAGGGCTCAAGCAATCCTCTCACCTTGGCCTCCCAAAGTGCAAAGATTACAGGCATAAGCCCCTGCTCCTGGCCGGCCTTATTGCTATTTTTTAAAGAACCAGTTTTTGGTTTTAAGAACTGTCTTTTGTTTTCCCGTTCATTCTACTTTTATTATTTCCTCCTCCTGCTTCAGGCTTGTTTTGGCCTTCGTTTCTTAAAGTAGGAATTTAGAGAATTGATTTGAGATCTTCTTTTCTGATAGAGGCATTGAGTGCTGTCAGTTTCCCTCTAAGCACTGCCTTGGGTGCATCCGGCAAATTTTATTATGCTGTATTCTTGTTTCCATTCTGTTCTTTTTTATTTCCTTCGAGGCATCCCATTTGACTCGTGGATTACTTCGAAGTGTGCTGTTTAATTTCCAGGCACTTACCCAGTTTTCCTGTTTTCGCTGACTGGTTTCTGGTTTTGATGTCCACTGGTGTGGCCTCCACCTCTTCATGCCACCCCACAGATGAACAGGATTCACATAACTTCCCAGTATCTCAAAGTAGCATCGTTTCCATTTCCTGGATGTTTTCTCATTTTAATGCATTATTTCAGCTTTGCTTGTTTGAGCCAGGACTCAGGGCTTCTTTCATTCCGTCTCTAGCTTCCTCCCCTCGAGTTTCCCTGTTCATGGAGTTGCTCTTGGACCCTCAGCCGCAGGGAGTCTTGCTCTCGAGAGGAATCCCGCACACCTCCCCCTTGGCCTCCAAGCCCCACCACATCCTGCGGTTGGTAGTGTGTGGAGAGAGGCGCTGTCTCTGCTCTCCAAGTGCCTCGTCAGCCCGCACTCCTCCCTCACTCCGTGTCTGTTGTCCGTGCCCCCTGGGACACCACGGGGCTCAGCTCAGGGGATGGTAGGACCAGCGCTTAGTAAGGCCCCGCAGCCCCGGTCACTGTATGAGCACTGCACAGAGACCTGCTCACGTGGCAGAGCTGGAATGGAGGCCAGGCATGCACTTCCCGGCCCACGTGTTCCACAGACAAGCTGCAGAGGCCCCCGACCCTCCAGGGCAGGCCCGCTCTGCTTCCAGAGGGGCAGCTGAGCCCCAGGCCAGGCCAGTCAGGGTCTGGGCTGGAGTGCAGTGGCCACAATGGACACTTGAGAGTGTCTTCATTAAGAGCGAGTGTCTCAGTCTCCCCCAGGGCACCCGCCAGCCACACGGCCGCTGTATGTGCCGACTAGACAGGTGGCAGCTCGGGCCGGCCAGACAGAAGGGAGAGGAAGCCACAGCCAGCAAGCAGGCCGCCCCATAAATATTTCCAGCCACAGCCAACGTGTCTCACTGGCAATTTGCTTTTTAAAAAATTGCGCTCTAATTTTAAGTGAGCAGCCCCTAATTACAGTGATTTATGAGGTACCTGGGGACTGTGTGATATTTCAACATGGCAGAGGGCTGAGCAGAGATGGATGGGCCAGGTGCCACTCATTCAGCAGGTCCTGCTAATGCCAGAGTGCCGCTGAGGGTGTCGGACTGAGGCGGCCCCTCCCAATGCAGCCGGGTACGCTGGGGGAAACAGAGTCAGAGGTGGGGCGGCCCCTCCCAGTGCAGCCGGGTATGCTGGGGGAAACGGAGTCAGTGAGGCGGCCCCTCCCAGTGCAGACCGGGTACGCTGGGGGAAACGGAGTCAGAGGTGGGGCGGCCCCTCCCAGTGCAGACCGGGTACACTGGGGGAAACAGAGTCAGTGGGGTGGCCCCTCCCAATGCAGACCAGGTACGCTGGGGGAAACGGAGTCAGTGGGACGGCCCCTCCCAATGCGGCCGGGTACGCTGGGGGAAACAGAGTCAGTGGGACAGCCCCTCCCAATGCGGCCGGGTACGCTGGGGGAAACGGAGTCAGAGGTGGGCTGCAGGGCGGGTTGACTTGTTCGCAGGGGGCTGGTGTTTTGCAAACACTGGGTCTGCCTTTGTGTGGGGCTTGAGCTAGGAGAGTAGTACTGGTCACTCCTGCCTTTCCCTGTCCATCCCCACCCTAACCTGGAGGGCAGTACGGAATCTTAGGGCATCATTCTTCCAGAGCCACTTGAGGCCAGCAGAGAGGAGGTGCTGTAGGAGCCGTGGGTGGGCGTCCCGGCCTACCATTGGGAGCAGCTGTCTCGCTGACACTGGCAGGGTGCACCTGTTTCAAATAAATGATCAGAGCTCATGCCTGTAATCCTCACCTCGTGGGAAACTGAGGCAGGAGGCTCACATCAAGACAGGAGTTTGAGACAAGCCTGGGCAACAAAGCTGAAGTCTGTCTCTAAAAAAAAAAAATTTAAAAATTAGCCAGGTGTGATGGCACATGCCTGTAATTCCAGCTGCTCAGGAGGCTGAGGGGGGGGTCACTTGAGCCCAGGAGTTCGAGGCTGCAGTGAACCATGATCATGCCACTGCACTCCAGCCTGGATGACAGTGAGACTTGTCTCTAAAAAATATATATATTTTTAGAAAAGAACGGCCAGGCTCCCAAAGCCTGCCAGCCTCTGAGGGCCAGGGAAGGTGGGTGCCTGGAGAACAGCTGTTCTTCGGTCCAGCCTGGCCGGAGTCTGTACCTCAGTGCTCCAGGCCCAGCCAGGTTGCCAGCCCCGGGTTGGGAGGAGGGCGAAGGTGCCGGCTAAGGAGACTTCTTCCCACACTGCCTCCCACCCCTGCCCGGCAGCTGCAGGAGAATCAGCCCCTCTGACATTTAGGGGGAGAAATTCAGAATCAAGAGCAGAAGGCAGAAATGAAAGGATTTTCTCAGTAAAAGGTCAGAGTGGTTTCTCTTGTTTTTGTTTAAAAATGGTTTGTGTTGAACTATGACAAGGCCAAATGTATTAAGGCAACAGGAACAGGGGGAGGGCAGGGGGACGGCTCCTGAGAAACAGGAGGTGCAGGAACAGGCCAGGCAGCAAGGTGGAGCGGGGGGCGGCGCCATCAGGGCCGGGCCCAGCTCAGGTCCCGGTGGACAGGGAGCTGCCAGGATGAAGCTGGGTGCAGCCAGGCTGCCCTGTGGCTCCTGGGGAGGGTTCCCAGAGGGCTGCCTGCCAGAGGAGTGCTTTACAAGAGTTTCCTGAGCTCTGATGCACACACATGCGGCTCACCCTCAAGTCTACGGTTCCGTTCTTCCCGGCACATCCAGTGTGCAGCCGCTACCACAGTCTAACTGTGGCGCCTTTCCACCGGCCCTGAGCCCCGATGTGCCCCTCCAGGACATCCCCTAGGCGTGGAGTTGTGCCGACTCGTCTTTGTGTCTGGCTGGGCATGTTTTGGGGGTTTACCCGCGTGGCAGCATGTCTCAGAGTTCAGCTGTATGAAGCAGTGTTGACGGGTAAACCCGGTTTTCTGTCTCCGACGGTTGAGGGCTGGTTCCACTTCCCATCTGTTAGGGATGGGATCGTGTTGCCGGGGACATCAGCGCTCAGACCCCCTGGCTGGGCACGCGGGCACATGCTGGGCCCATGGACTCTGCGTTCAGCTCTTTGAGAAGCCGCCAGCTGTTTGCAGGGGCAGCCCCACACACGCCCCCACCAGCGACGCGGATGGTCGGATTCCCCTCCACCCAGCAGCTTGTGCTGTTTGCTCTCTGTGGCCGTCGGCGTGAGGCGGGTCCGTGTCTCGCTCAGTGCGGTTCACATTTCCCCGGTGCCCGGCAGCCTGGCATGAGCTCGTTGGCCATGTGTGGCTCTTCTCTGGAAAGATGTTCAAGGGCCCCTTAGTTGGGCCCTGTCCTCTTTATGGTGGAGTTGTGGGAGTTTGGGCATATTCTGGGTTCGGGACTTTTCAGGGACGTGGTTTGAGAGGGAGCTTTCTGGTGGGCTGAGTTTGTGTCCTGCCTGACCTGGGGCTGTGTGGGACACCTGCCAGCCCTGTGGACAGTCAGGGCCTGGGTGCCCACTGGGGCAGAACCAGCCAGCAGGCACCTGGGCAGATTTGGGCATCAGCAAGAAGTCGTTCCTGGTGAGAGCTGTCTGGAGACCGAGCACCCTGGCTTGGGAAGCAGGGGTCTCCCCGTATTTGGGAGTGTGTGTGTCACAGGTGTGTCCCCTCCCACCTGCGGCATCTCTGCTGTGGTCTCCAGAGTGGGAAGTGGGTCCATGCCAGAGCCCTCTGCCCTGTGCCGACCGGGGTGGGGCTGGCTCTCGGGGGCAGCTGGGGAGGGAGAGAGATGACCGAGTCCCTGCTCAGAAGGGCCTCTGTCCACTCCCCACAGCCCAGGATGGTGGCACAGCAGCTCACTCAGACCTGCTGCGTGACCTGAACCCTGTAGGTCCTGCCTTGTGTCCCCTGGTACGTGCCGTGCTGTCTGGAAGCTCCTGGTCACCAGGCCATCTCCTCCTTGCCCGTTCTCCAGTTACAGGAGGCTGCCCTCTGGGCTGCAGAACCCACAGAGCCAGACCCCGCCTGGCCCCAGCACCCCCTCACAAGTGGGGAAACCTAGGTTGTGGGGCCCCAGGCAGTCTGGAAGGCATTGCGGGACTTGCCCAGGGCGTGGGGTCCTCCAGCCTCAGTGGAGAGTGGCACTGGGGCCACTCACAGGTGCGTAGACAGGTGCTGGAGCCCCCCAGGCGGAGGAGGGAAGGGCGAGGCAGCAGCGCCTTGGGTGGGCACACCCCGCAATGCCTGGGACCCCCAGCTGCCTGTGCACATGACAGTGTAGACGACAGAGACCCTGCCCTGGGTTAATTCAGTCCCTTTAGGTGACCTGGAATAAGGCCTGGCAGGGTTAAGGACACATCTATCCCTGTCCAGGTCCTCAGGCCAAGGGAAGCCCCCATGGCTGGAGGGGCTGTGTAGGGAGGGAGGGGAGAGGGAGAGAGGCCTGCCAGGCTGACCGCTGTCCTGTCTCTTACCTGCCCCACAGGCCACCAGCCCCTCGGGCTCCAAGATGCAGCTGCTGGAGACGGAGTTCTCGCGCACCGTGGGCGAGCTCATCGAGGTGCACCTGCGACGCCAGGACAGCATCCCCGCCTTCCTCAGCTCGCTCACCCTCGAGCTCTTCAGCCGCCAGACCGTGGCCTAGCCTGCAGCCGCTCCGCTTGGCCGGACCTGCGGGTCCCCTGCCCCGCTAGCCACAGGCTGGGTGCACGTCCTGCCTCTCCAGCCCCGCGGCAGCGGTATGACTGACAGACACGCCGAGACCTACGTCAGACTTCTGCTGGGGTGGCCAGCACCCTCCCCACGTGCAGACGCTGTGTGTCCCGGAGCCTGGTGTGCAGGCGTCGGCTGCCAGCCCAGGTTCCTCACCTTGTGAAATAAAGTCTTCTCCCCCAGACAGTCCACCCACCCTGTGTGTCTGTGGCCCAGCCCTAGCAGGGTGGGAGGGAGGAGCGGAAGGAGCTCTGTTAGCACACCACCATCCGTAGCCCAGCGTTGCGGGGGTCAGGCATCTCCACTCAGGGAATGCACAGCCAGCGCACAGGTGGCAGCTGGGACCAAGGGTGGCCGGGGTGCCCTCCCCACCACCATGGGCTGAGGCCCCTCCGCTTAGCAGCTTCCAGCTCTGCCTCGAGGCCGGGCCCCAGCTCCGGGGCTTCCCTTTGCTGATGGAACCCGGACGGAGGCACGGGGGTTGGGGGGACTGTCTTCACAGATAAGGGCACATCGAGGGGAGACTGCCCTCTGTGCCCGTCACTCCAGGGCCAAGGGAGGGCCTGGACCCGGCTGGCAGCACCAAAGCCAGGGGCGTGCGGTGACTCCACCCCACAGGGCAGATGGAGCACCTGGCCCTCGAGGCTGGAGAGCGAGTCCCCTCCACTCGGCTCGGCAGCCCCGGCCTTAGAGGTACAGGTGCCCCTGTCTGAGCCCAGCAGAGGGGAGCCGGTGCAGCCAGGGGAACGGCCTCGCTGCAGAGACGCCGCTGCTGAGATGAGGGAGACCTGAGGCAGGGGCCAGGGGAGGAAGGACCGGGGAGGGTGGCCCCTGCCTCCTGCCTGCGAACTGTGGGCCAGGGCCATGCCCAGGGCTGCCGCCTCCACCCAGACTTCTCAAGGGCGAGGCAGCTCCAGCTCTGCCATCCCCGCCTCACCCCCTACTTTCCACTCCCAGCACCCCCCGCCCACCATTAGAATACTCCACCAGCTCCACAAACCCCACTCCCGGCACCCCCCACCCACCATTAGAACACTCCACCAGCCTCCACAGACCCCACTCGCAGCACCCCCTGCCCACCATTAGAACACTCCACCAGCTCCACAAACCCCACTCGCAGCACCCCCCGCCCCCCATTAGAACACCCCACCCGCCCCCCCGACCCCCCTCCCCGCACCCCCCGCCCACCATTAGAACACTCCACCAGCCTCCACAGACCCCACTCCCGGCACCCCCCGCCCACCATTAAAGCACTCCACCAGGCTCTGCAAACCCTTCATGAAAGCCCTTTTCCTCCAGGTCTCGGGGAAAGTTGGGGGGACTGTCCTCTAAGTGGCCCACTGGGAGAGATGGGTTTGAGACAGGAAACCCCGCAGCCTTGAGACAGGAAGCCCCTGATTCCTCCTGCATGTCCTCTCCCAACCCCCCAACGTCGCCGTTCAGTGTTGGCTTCTGTTCCTGGGCACAAAGGGTTTGACGGAGGGGTCCTCGGAGGCCCGTGGGGTTCAGCTGCACGAGGCTTTGTGCGGGACGCAGGCTGTGCAGACAAGAGGAGAAGTGAGACGTTTCCATGTCAGGCAAAGGCTGTTCTGCTCTGGCTCGGCCCCTGGACACACATGTGCCTCAGACAGACACGGCCCCGCCAGAGCTGGGCAGCCACTGGCTCTCACACTGAAACCGGGAGCCCCAGACTGCCCGGCCCCATCGCAGCCCAGGTCTCAGCTGAGCACACCGGGGCCCACGCAAGATGCTGCTCCCACGGCCACAGATGATCAGAACGGGTGCCCTGGTCTAGCCTTTGGGCTGTCCTCCGCCCATACCCCCCAGGCCAATCCCAGGGTCCTGGCACCCCAGCCCCCACCACCCTGCTTTCCCCATCACCATTCCTGCCAAGCCACAGCCTGAGCGCCGAGGTGCCTGTTCCCACCCACTCTTTCACCGCCAGCAGCCCCGGTGACGGCCCCCCCCGACACACTCATGGAGCTGGGGCTTCCGGGACCGAGCCCCACTCAGCTGGCCCTTCAGGACCAGGGAGCCAGCACCACCCTGGCTGTGAACACAGAGGGGCAGGGGTCGGTTCTTGTCAAGGCAATTTAGGAGATGGGGTCTGACTGGGCCCTGAAGGCGGGTGGGACCCCAACAGGTGGGAAGCGGGGATAGGATGGGCCCAGAGGCTGGAGGTCAGGGGCTGTCCTGGGGGAGGACAGAGGGCTGGGCCCTCAGGCAGAACAGAAGCCCGCAGCCTCTGCCCCGGGGGCAGCAGGAGGAGTGGTCCCTGGTGGGTGACAGCCAGGTCCAGGTCCAGGCAGGAGCCCCCCCAAAGGTGGTGGTCTTGATGGCAAGACCAGAGCTAAACTCCAGCCAGCCCAGGTAGGAGTGGAATTTATCGGGAGGATTTGGGGCAGAGGCTGAGAAAACGGGAGGGTGGAGAGGTGGCTCAGCCTCAGGTGGCTCTGGCACTGACTCCCCTGGTGGACACACACCCCACAGCTCCGGGACCCTGGGACCGCCAAGCCAACTCTGCCATCACCGATGCCAAACCTGGTGGCCAAGGAGCACTGGCCACGGACTCCACCCACGCCAGAAACACCGCACCAGGGGATCCCACAGCCACAGACCCCGTGGCCACAGGACTCCACCCACTGTCCCCAAGTCCTTGTGTCACCTTCCCAAGATCTGAGGCTGCTGAACCTTCTGGTTGCTGCAGCCTGGGCCACTGCCCACACCTGCCTTCCACCCCAGCTTCTGTGGCAATCGGGACAGGCTTGGCAGCTAAAGGGCCACAGACAACCACCCTGTCCCCAGTGCAACCTCACGTCCGCATCCGGACCCGCGGCTCCTTTGTGCCTTGGTCTCCCCTTCCCCCTCCACAGCCAGGGGTCTCCAAAGCACCTTCCTTTCGGGGGGAGCCTGGGGCTGGCCCCTCCCCTGCCGGCTCCCCGGGAGGGTCTACACCAGGCTGGGCCCCCAGCCAGCGCTGAGATGCAGCAGCTCCGGCTCTACTCAGATTGTGGGATTCTCCTTTCCTGGGAAGAGGCAGGGGTGGGGCGCAGCCCTCACACCCCCGAGGGACGTGTCTGGGTGGGCTGGAGAGAGCAGAGGTCTCTGATAACACATCTCCCTCGCGGGCTGATTTAATAAACCTTCCCCACGAGTTTGTCAAATCCTCTTCACGCGTCTGCCAGGTGGAATGGGAAAGAAACAGCGCATGAGGACCCCGGGAGGCACCGCTGGGCCCCGGGCCCGGCCCAGCCCTGGCCACCAGGCCAAAGTTCTGGTTCTGGCAGATTCCCCGCTTCCCCCAGCTCCTTAATGGGCACCCAACGCTAAATGGTTCTTAAGCCGCTAATGACTAATTTTAAGGGATTAGTGCCGCAGCAATAAACTGTAATTGCCAGGATGTAACAGGATTTGGGGGGCCCCAGGGCTCCTTCCAACTTCCCGGCAGGCCGGGAAGGACAGTGCCACCTGCCGGGGCCTCCGAGGGACCAACCTCCCTCCCTCCCTCCCTCCCTCCCACTGCGCCTGGCATGGGGCAGCCAGCACAAGACCCTTGCAAGGTGAGTCTCTGTCTCTCTCCTTCCCGCAGACACCTCGCGAAAGTTCTGGAGAAATCCCTGGGTTTTGTGCAGCCTCTCACTCCTCAGAGTGGGGTCTCTGGAAGTGCCTGAGAAAGGCAGGTCCTCAGGTCCCGCCTGGAACAATTGTGAGAATCCACCTTTAACAAGTCTCTCGGGCAGCTCGTACACACGGAGGCTCTCGTCGGCTTGGAACTTGCCAATTGGCAATGCTCATCCCCATCCCATAATGATCCTGCAAGTCTGGTCTTGTCAGGAGAGGAGACCTCAGTGCAGAAAGACAGGGGCTGGCCCACCAACGCCTTCTGCCAGTCTGTGTTGGGTGTGGACTCAAACCCTGCTCTCTCGACTGCAAATTCAGCTGCCCCTCCAGGCCCCAGCGTCTGAGTTAAACTTGGCCCATTGCCCTCCTGTTAAAATGTCACCAGGACACCGGGGCAGGCGAGGGCCGGGACCTTCATCCAGAGACAGCATTGGAGGGAGACTCAGAGGTCCAGGGACTCAGAACCTCAGGCCATACATACCGGAGTGTGTTTGCAGGCATGTACATGCAGAGGTGTGGGTATGCACCACTGCCACGCCTGGACACACGACCCGTGTACACATGTGTACATACAGGCATGTGCAGTGCATGTACCCAGGCTTGGTTTGTGTGTGCACGTGAGCATGCGTGTACATGTGCCGTGTGTGCATAATTTCACATGTAGGTGTGTAGCCCTGTGTGCACATGTGTACATAGAGGCATGTGTATGTGCATGTATCCCTGTATGGTTTGTGTACATGAGCATGTGTGTGCATGTGACGTGTGCATGTGTGACTGCACGTGTATTGGTGCATGTCATGTGTGCACATAGGTGCATATGTGCACCTGTGTGCAAGCATGACTGTGCACGTGTGTGCTGGTGTGGGCCACGTGTGCATTGTACATGTGTGTACACACGACTGCATGTGTATTGGTGCATAGCCATGTGTGCACATGGTTGCATATGTATGCACCTGTGTGCATGCATGCTTGCACCCTGAGGACAGGCGGCTTCACCAGAATGCTTAAATTCCTGCTTCCAGCCCAGAGACGAGGAGTTCCCTGTCCGAAGTCGCACAGTGAGAGAGGCCCAGCAAGGAGGCGCTAGGAGCCCAGTCCAGACATCAGCTGGCTCAGCCTGGCAGTCTCATTTTGTTTTACGTTTTCTTTAACTGCACAATTCCAATGCATTTTTAACACTAAAACAAAACACAGATCCCTCCAACAATACAGGAGGAACGTAGAGTGAAAAGGAGAAGTCCCCTTCTGGCTCCCATCCCAGACTCTCCCGCCTGTGGGTGGATATGCACACCTGCCATATGGACACACGAAAACACACGGTTTTGCTTCCCTGGGGGGCCTGTGTGGTTTTAAAATCCCTACATATTGTTCCACAGCTTGATTTTTCTCACTTGACAATACGTCTTGGAAATTTTCCACAGAAACATCTACCGATGTACTTCACTGGGTTTTGCTGTTGCTGCCAACACCCTCAAGAAGTTTTATTGAAAATGGTGACGCACAGAAACACCAGGTTCTCGTCTTAAAGTAAAATTGACAGCATTTTCCACAACTTCCATAGTTCTGAACCAAAGCAAAACACAACATTGAGTCCCAGATCCCAGCAAGCAGAGGTGGGAACCACACCTCTGAGAACCACAGGGAGAGGCTCCGGGGAAACAGGACCTGCCGACTGATGCCCTGATCTTGGACCTGGGCCCCCAGAACCTCGAGAAAGAACTGCTGCGGCGGAGGCCACCCTGGTGGGTCATCTTCTGGGCTTTGGTTACAGCAGCCGGAGCTGCCCAACTCATCCTCACCCACGAGTGAGGCCTCCCTTCTGCTCATCTCCTGAGCCAGCTCTATCCTTTCTTCCGGCATTCCTCACTACCTGGCGTTTTGTTCAATGCATAGTTTATTTATGATAGACACGTACTGCACGTCTGTTCCAGTAGATGCAGGAACGTTTTAGACAGTTTAGTGTCCCCACCCACAGAACGGCACTAAGAGAGACGCCATGCGAACCTCATATGTAACTTGACATTTTTTAGTAGCCACATTAAATAGTAAGCAGAAGCCAGTGAAATTAGTGTTATTAAATACACCTTCTTTAACCCAATATATCCTAAATGGCATCGTTTCGACGTGTAATCAATATGGACAGTGAATGGGACCTTCCCCAGTCGGCCTTGGTCTCGGGGATCCCGCTGGATTTCCCACTTGTCTTTCTCGGTTGGGTCCAGCCACCCCGGGCGCTCCTGGCTCTGGCGTGTCACCCCCGTGGGGGAAGGAGGGGCCTTGTCGCGTTTGCTGAGGAAGCTGGCGCCTGTCACGGCTCACACCGGTGCACGGCCGTACGCCGGTGAATCCATGCTGTGTGGTGACAGCTGATGGCGTGCTGTGTCCCTACTTGACTAATGAGAAAACTGGAACCAGAGAACAAGGGAAGAGGCTGTCCCAGCTCTGGTGTCCCTGGGCACAGGTGGAGGTGGTGGCAGAGCCAGGCCTGGCTCCCTTCTTGGCAGAGGGACAGAGGTGAGCGGTGAGCGGTGCCCACCAAGGACAGGGGACCTGGAGCTCAAGGTCCCTCAGCTTCCTCCAAGTACCTCTTCCCAGATGGACCTGGGGGCTGGGCAGCCGGGCGCACCCCGGCCGGGACATCAGGCGGCCTCAGTTCAATGCTGGCTCAGCCCAGCCTGCGGGACGGTCATGGGCAAGGGTCCTCCCCTCCCCGGGCCTCAGTCTTCGCATCTGGAAAACGGACGGACCACAGAACCTGCTGGGGGTGTCACCTGGCCCAGCACCCAGCCCGGGTAGGGGGACACCCCAGGGCACAGTATGTGGCCTCTTCAGCATAACACTATAATTAACCCAATTACCCACCGCCTTCATGCTTTTTTAATTTAAAATGGAAATTAAATTTTGCAGCAGGTTTACAGGCTGTTAACGGAATTCACTAATCAAACCCAACACCAAGTCCTCGAAAATGAGAATTCAAAAAGGTCTATATTTGCATATTCATGTTTTTAATAGGGTTCAGAAGGTATATTTGCAGCTGATGAAAGGATTAATTAAATCTATTTGCATTGGTGAAGCATTTTAACCCCTTCTGAGCTGGCGAAGAGGGGAAGGCCCTGGGGCCCGGTGGTAAACGTAGCCTCGGGCGGACGGCTAGAGGTGCTGCGCCTGCTGCCTGTTCCTGGGGGCCCCCATCCCAGCAGGGAGCCTCCCCCAGCCCAGTATGGCTGAGTGGGCACCAGACCTGGGGCCTTCACCGCAGCCCCACAGCAGCCCTGCGACACAATAGCTTCAGGGGTTTTTACTTTAAAAACAAACATACACTAGAATTTTGGTTTTTTATAACATTCATACTCACTTTAACATATTTAGAAAACGTGGGAAAGTCTCAAGAAAAAAATGCAAGTCACTTAAGTCTGGGCACGGTGGCTCACGCCTGTAATCCCAGCACTTTGGGAGGCTGAGGCCGGCGGATCACCTGAGGTTGGGAGTTCGAGACCAGCCCGGTCAACATGGAGAAACCCCATCTCAACTAAAAATACAAAATTAGGGAGTCACCGTGGTGCACGCCTGCAATCCCAGCTACTCGGGAGGCTGAAGCAGGAGAATGGCTTGAACCTGGGAGGTGGAGATTGAAGTGAGCCGAGATCACACCATTGCACTCCAGCCTGGGCCACAGAGCGAGACACCATCTCAAAAAAACAAGAAGTCGTCTGGGCGCGGTGGCTCACGCCTGTAATCCCAGCACTTTGGGAGGCCGAGACGGGCAGATCACGAGGTCAGGAGATCGAGACCATCCTGGCTAACACGGTGAAACCCCGTCTCTACTAAAAAATACAAAAAACTAGCCGGGCAAGGTGGCGGGCACCTGTAGTCCCAGCTACTCGGGAGGCTGAGGCAGGAGAATGGCGTGAACCCGGGAGGCAGAGCTTGCAGTGAGCTGAGATCCGGCCACTGCACTCCAGCCTGGGCGACAGAGCGAGACTCCGTCTCAAAAAAAAAAAAAAAAAAACAAGAAGTCACTTAAACACCCCCACTCAGCAATGCCTCTGGAGACTCTTATCTTCCCGCCCCTCCTCCATGTACATGTTGTGTGATAGTGTCTGTGCGTGTGCACATGTATGTTGTGGGTGTGCACACGTGTACGTGTTGTGGTTGTGCATGTGTGCATATGTGCACGTGTGAGTGTACATGTGTGCACTTGTGGATGTGTGCACGTGTGCATGTGTGCACGTGTGTTGAGTGTGCATGTGCAGTGTTGTGAGTGTGCATGTGTGCACATTTGTGAGTGTGCACACATACCTGTGTTGTCTGCACACACACGCACACACATGCAGAATCAGCCCCCGGAACCTGCAGCTCTCACATGTATGTCCCCAGGCAGGGTCTCATGTACAGACCTGGTGGGCACTCTGCAGGTGGGACCACCCTCCTACAACACAGCCCTGCATGACCCCATGAGGGCCACCCCACAGCTGCTCAGAGCCCTGGCACGGTCCGGGGCCCTGGCCACCTTTTTCACAACGTGTGGTGTGAGGACGAGTGTGGTGCCCTCACCCAACACCCCAGAATCCCCAGGAAGAGGGCGTCTTGGCAGCCTTACAGCTCACGTCCAAGTGGGCTCTAGGTACAAACACGGGAGTTATACATGTAACACATGCCTGTAGACACGGGACAGAAACACTCAGAACTGTGCATGCAACATGTGGACATGGGCAGCTACAGACATCACGTGTGCACCGTGTCATATAAACAAGCAGCTACAGATATCATGTGTGCGTCGTGTGGAAAACAGTTACAGACATCATGTGTGTGCCATGTCACATAGACAAGCAGTTACAGATGTCATGTGTGTGCCATGTCATATAGACAGGCAGCTAGACATGTGTGCACTGTGTTACCTAGACAAGCAGTTAGACATGTACACTGTGTCATATAGACAGGCAGTGACAGACGTGTGTTGTGTCATATAGACAGGCAGTGACAAATGTGTGTGTCCTGTCATATAGACAAGCAGTTACAGACGTGTGTGCCGTGTCATACAGGTAGTGACAGATGTGTGCCGTGTCACATAGGCAGTAACAGACGTGTGTGCCATGTCAGGCAGTGACAGACGTGTGTGCACCGTGTCATACAGGCAGTGACAGACGTGTGTGCCGTGTCATATAGACAGGCAGTGACAGACGTGTGTACCATATCATATAGATAATATGTATGCACAGAGCTGTAGGCACAACATACATGCACATGACATACACTATATACACATGTACTTTAGACACGGATGGACACACCCAGCAATATACGTGAGGCACGTGTACCTGTGTAGTTACAGCATATGTGCAGAGTGTAACGTGGAGCATGTTACACACAGAGTTACACCACACACATGCCTGGAGTTGAAGAGCCGAGACGTTTACACGTGTAGTTACAGATGCAGTATACACATACGGTGTGATGGTTCACACAATCCACTTGATGGAAGGATGCAAAGTATCGACCCTGGGAGAGTCTGTGAGGTGCTGCCAAAAGAGATCAACATTTGAGTGGGTGGCTGGGAAACGCAGACCCATCCTCAATCTGGGTGGGCACCATCTAACCAGCTGCCAGCACAGCGAGGATAAAGCAGGCAGAAAACTGTGAAAAGAGAGACTGGCCTGGCCTCCCAGCCTCCATCTTTCTCCCGTGCTGGGTGCTTCCTGCCCTCGAACATCAGACTCCAAGTTCTTCAGTTTTGGAACTTGAACTGGCTCTCCCTGCTCCTCAGCCTGCAGAGGGCCTACTGTGGGACCTTGTGATTGTGTGAATTAATACTTAATAAACTCCCCTGTATATGTATATATATTCCATTAGTTCTGTCTCTCTAGAGAACCCTAACACCCACAGACGTACACATACGACTGACATATTGTTCAATGACGTTTACAGAGGTCGCTGTTCTGAACTGAGCTCCTGCACTGGGCCCCGGCAGAGTGGACCAGAGTGGAAGCACGGGTCCTGGGGCCCGTCATCCGACTGAACTTAGAAGTGGGCCAGTTCCCCCAAAAACAGGAGATCATAGCAACCAGTGGTGAGGGGTTCCGTCCACCTGAGCCAGCCCGACACCGAAGTCCCCTCCGCTTCAGCCCTCTAAGGAAAGGGACTCGGAGATGACCCATCGGGTTTTCGTTATTGTCTGCACTGCCCTGGTCTTTTCTGTCTGTGAAGCCCGTGCCTTCTGCTCAGTTCCACAGATGGAGCTGCCACGTTCAGGAACCACTAACAGGAGCCACTCCCATCATTAAATCCAAGTCGTTGAAATACTATTTTTTGACAATACACATAGAAATATATATGTGTATATATACGTATATCTATGTATATATGTATGTCTATATATGTCTACAGAGAAATATGTACTACAGATTTAAATATATACACATAGAAATGTATAAATATATACACTGTTTTTTGTTTTTTGTTTTTTTTTGAGATGGAGTCTCGCTCTGTCACCCAGGCTGGAGTGCAGTGGCATGATCCCGACTCACTGCAACCTCGGCCTCCCGGGTTCAAGTGATTCTCCTGCCTCAGCCTCCTGAGTAGCTGGGATTACAGGTGCCCACTACCATACCCAGCTATTTTTTTGTTGTTGTTTTTAGTAGAGACGGGATTTCACCATGTCGATCAGGCTGGTCTCAAACTCCCAACCTCATGATCTGCCCATCTCGGCCTCCCAAAGTGCTGGGATTACAGGTGTGAACCACCGCACCTGGCCCACACATTTTTTTTTTTGAGACAGGATCTCACTCTATTGCCCAGGCTGGAGGGCAGTGGTGTGATCACAGCTCACTGAAACCTCCACCTCCCAGGCTCAAGCGATCCTCCCACCTCAGCCTCCCGGAATAGCTGGGAACACAGGCACCCACCACCACGTCTGGCTAATTTTTTGTATTTTTGGTAGAGATGGGGTTTGGCCATATTGCCCAGGCTGGTCTCGAACTCCTGACCTCAGGTGATCCTCTGGTCTCGGCCTCCCGAAGTGCTGAAATTCCAGGAGTGAGCCAGCACACCTAGCCTGTGCACATGTATTTATACATATATTTATGTCTACACAGATAAATATCTCAATATGTACACATTTCTACAGACAATACATACCATATCTATGAAGACACAATTTTTTCAGGGAATTTGGACATACTGCATATGCTGTTTTGTGTTATTTCTGTTTTCACTAAAAATTAGAAGACGCTCTTTCCACACCATTACATCCCTCCGGAAGTGCAGTTTCAACGGCCGCCGAGAGCCCCACTGAGTGCCTTAAATATCTGATCCCCGCTTTCTGTCAGGAAATTCAGTTTTTCCCTTTCGTTATGATTATTTCTCAGCAGTCACCTATAAGCCATGAGCCCGCCAACCTCCGGCCCGTGCCTTACAGGAGCCTCCCGGGAGATCACCGGGGAGCGGGAGGAGGCTTGGAGGCTTCAGCTGTGTTGCTTTGTCCAGTTCACTCCTGGAATGGGCCCCCAGGTTGCAGATGGGAAACTGAGGGTCAGGGAGACCAGAAACACAGCCATACAGTGGAGGTCGCTGAAAGCGGGAGAAACGTACATGGGAAGGAGATGGAGTTTGTAGTTTAAAGAAAAAGCGGCCGGGCGCGGTGGCTCACGCCTGTAATTCCAGCACTTTGGGCCGAGGCAGGCGGATCACGAGGTCAGGAGATCGAGACCATCCTGGCTAACACAGTGAAACCCCGTCTCTACTAAAAATACAAAAAATTAGCCGGGTGTGTTGGCGGGCACCTGTAGTCCCAGCTAGAGGCTGAGGCAGGAGAATGGTGTGAATCTGGGAGGCGGACCTTGCAGTGAGCTGAGATCGCGCCACTGCACTCCAGCCTGGCTGATGGAATGAAATTCTGTCTCAAAAAAAATAAAAATTAAAAATAAATAAATTAGCTGGGTGAGGTGGCACATGCCTGCTATCCCAGCTACTTGGGAGGCTGAGGCAGGAGAATGGCTTGAACCCAGAAGCTAGAGGTTGCAGTGAGCCAAAATTGCACCACTGCACTCCAGCCTGGGCGACAGAGCAAGACTGTCTCAAGAACAGAAACATGTAGTTGTGAACCCACCACTCCATCGTCCCCCAAAACCCTCCCACCCTCTGACACTGGGCTTTTTTTTTTTCCAAGACAGGATCTCACTCTTTCGCCCAGTGTGCAGTGTAGTGGCACAATCTTGGCTCACTGCAACCTCTGCCTCCCAGGTTCAAGCAATTCTCGTACCTCAGCCTCCTGTGTAGCTGGGATTACAGGTACCCACCACCATACCCAGCTTATTTTTGTATTTTTAGTAGAGACAGGGTTTTACCATGTTGGCCAGGCTGGTCTCGAACTCCTGACCTTGTGATCCACCCACCATGGCCTCCCAAAGTGCTGGGATTACAGGTGTGAGCCACCGCGCCCAGCCAACACTATGCTTTTAATTCCTGGGAATAACTTGTGGTGTGCATGTCCACCCAGGCTGCCACAACAACATCTCATAGACCAGGCCACTTGTAAACAACAGAAATCCGTTTCTCTCAGTCCTGGAGGCTGGAAGGCTGAGATCAAGGTGCGGGCTGGTTCAGTTCCTGGGGAGGCCTCTTTCTGGCTTGTGGGTGGTGTCTTTTCCCATGGCTGGGAGGGAGGGAAGGGGGAGAGGCAGAGAGGGAGAGAGAAGAAAGAGTTCTCTTCTCCTTATAAGGCCACAGTCTTATCAGATCAGGGTTGCACAATAAGACTTCATTCAACCTTAATCACCTCCTTAAGGCCTTATCTCCAAGCACGGTCACACTGGGGCTGCAGCTGCAACGTGAATTTGGAGGGCGCACAATTTGGTCCATAGCACGTGGGTTTGACCTAATGGTCAGTGTTTGAAGTAATTTAAACAAATGTGATAAATGTAGCTAGTGATTTTAATATTTAGAAGAATTTGATTAACGTCTGTAATCAATACCTAAATACCTGGGAAACTTTATTGGTTAATTTTTTAAATTGGGATTCATTAATTGTGCAATTGTGTTTAAATATTTAGGGACGTAGACTTAGGAGGTTCGTAAGGTGAGTGAACTGATCAGGAGACAAAGCAGAGACAGGTGGGAGGGCGTCTCCACATACGCAGGAGCCTCTTGGAGATGAAAGATTCCGGAACAGAGACACGAGGAGGCTTTTTTGTCAGAGGCCTTCTAGCCAGAGCAACTCCATCTCGAACAGGGGCTGGGAAAAATGGGGCTGAGACCTGCAGTCCAGGAGGCTGAGTCTTCTTAGTCACAGGATAGCATAGGAGGTCCCAAGACACAGGTCACAAAGACCCCTCTGATAAAACAGGACGTGGCAAAGAAGCTGGCCAAAGCCCACCAAAACCAAGATGGTGATGAACATGACCTCTGGTCATCCTCAATGCTCATTATGCTCTAATTATAATACAGTGGCATGCCAAGAGACACTCCCACCAGTGCCATGACAGTTTACAGATGCCATGCCAACACCTGGAAGTTCCCCTCTATGGTCTAAAAAGGAGAGGAACCCTCAGTTCCGAGAACTCTCTGCCCCCTTTCCTAGAAAGCTCATGAATAATCTACCCCTTGTTTTGCATATGATCAATAAATTACCATAAAAATAGCCAGCCAGCAGCCCCTGGCAGCTCTGCCTATGGAGTGGTTACCTTTTGTTTCTTGACTTTGCTAATAAACTTGCTTTCACGTTATGCTATGGACTCACCCTGAATTCTTGTGTGAGGTCAAAGAATATCCCTCTTGGGGTCTGGATCAGGACCCTTGTCCAGTAACAGTTTGTGACAGAGCAGGAGCTTTGCCATCTTGGACAAATACCACCATTCTAAAGTTCACTTTGATCAAAAGCTGCCTACATCCAAAGGTCATCCGCCTAATGGCTAAGGTCAGCATGACAATAAACCACAAATAACATCTCCGACCAGAAACGTTCCAAACCCCTCCCCAACCAGAGATATGCCAGCCCTGAGATAACCCCCCTCCAGCCAGAAAGAAGTCAGCCCCAAGATAACCTCCCCTCTGCCCAGAGACATTCCAACCCCACCATAAAACTTCCCACACAGAAACATTCCAAACCTGTGATAAGCCCCCTCACCCTAAAACCTATATATACTCTTAGTCTGTAAGAGAGAGCGCTCGTGAGTGGGCACAGTGGCTCATGCCTGTAGTCCCAGCACTTTGGGAGGCCAAGGCGGGCAAATCATGAGGTCAGGAGTTGAAGATCAGCCTGGCCAACACAGTGAAACCCCGTCTCTACTAATAATAAAAAAAGTAGCCAGGCATGGTGGCACACACATGTAGTCCCAGCTACTCGCGGGGCTGAGGCAGAAGAATCGCTTGAACCTGGGGGGCGGAGGTTGCAGCAAGCTGAGATTGTGCCACTGAACTCCAGCCTGGTTAACAGAGCAAGAGTCCATCTCAAAAAAAAAAAAAAAGAGAGAGAACACTCCTGACCAAAATCGGCCAGAAGCCCCACTCTGGTTTATTCCTGCAAAATAAACCTGTCTCTGACTGTTGAGCTGCTTTTCATGTTTCTTTCTTCTTTCTTTAACTCTTAGAGTTTGTCCCGTGTTGAGGGCATGAAGCTGGGTCTCTCTTGCAGGCTGCTGGCCCAGTGTGACCTGGAGTCAGCCAGATGCTGAATTTCTCTGCTTGTGAGCACCATCTCCACCCCTAGCCAGGGACTCCAGAGAGGCCTCAGATGTCACAAAACAAGTCATTCTCCTGGGCTGTCCCCCCACCAGCCACTGGCCGTTGTCTCTTTGTTCAAGCCACCAAGGGGCTCCTGAAGCCCCATTTCTAGTTTAGGGATGAGTGATCGGAAAAACTTTAAGTGACTGAGAAAACTGCTGCTGAAAGATGCCGTCTGTGCAAGGAAAACGTGGCGAAGTGAGAGACAGGGGATGAGGCAGGGTTTTGAGGAAACCGAAAGGCGCGGGCAGGACAGATGTACCCCTTGGAGGCAGGAAATGGCTGCAGAAGCTTAAACGGTTTACACAGAACCAAGCTGGAATGATTTTGTGAGCCTATTTATGAAGCTGAATAAAACATGAATAATTTTTTTTGAGACAGAGTCTTGCTCTGTTGCGCAGGGTGGAGTGCAATGGCACGATCTCAGCTCACTGCAACCTCTGCCTCCTGGGTTCAAGTGATTCTCTTGCCTCAGCCTCCTGAGTAGCTGCGGTTACAGGCACCTGCCATCATGTCTGGCTAATTTTTGTACTTTTAGTAGAGATGGGGTTTCACCATGTTAGCCAGGCTGGTCTCGAACTCCTGACCTCATGATTTGCCAACCTCAGCCTCCCAAAGTGCCGGGATTACAGGCGTGAGCCACCGCACCTGGCCTGCAACTGAACTTTTTCTCACTCAGTGTTCTAAGATTTATTCATATTATTCTTGGATTGTTGTTGATTTCACCACGGTATAAAATTCCATAGTATGAGTATACCAAAAATGTATTTATCCATCAAATGGATGTTTGGTCTGTTTCCAACTTTTTGCTACTAGAAACAGTGTGGTGTGAACATCCCATTACCTCTCTCCTTGAGTTCATGTAGAAAAGTTTATTTAGGATTTAACTCAGAGTAGAACTTCTGGGGCATTGCACCTATAAATGTTCAGCTTTACAAGCTAAAGCCCAATTATTTTCCAAAGTGCTGAGACAAATTTACCTTTCCACCAACAAGATGCAAGATCTTTTTATTTTTTAAATTTTAGAGACAGGGTCTTGTTCTGTTGCCCAAGCTGGAGTGCAGTGGCACCATCATAGCTCACTGCAGCCTTGAACTTCTGTGCTCAAACAATTCTCCTGCCTCAACCTCCCAAGTAGCTGGGATGACAGGCACATACCACCACATCTGGCTAATTTTTTTTTAAGAGGTAGGGTCTCACTGTGTTGCCCAGGCTGGTCTCAAACTCCTGACCTCAAGCAATTCTCCAGCCATGGCCTCCCAAATAGCTGGGATTATAGGCGTGAGCCAAGGTGCAAGATCTTGCCGCATCTTGTCACCAACACTTTGCACTACAAGACTTTCCAAGTTTTTCCAGTTTGTACTGGGTACAAAATGGCAACTTGAACATGCATGTTCTTGAATACAGACTTTCCAAGTTTTTTCAGTCTACTGGGTACAAAATAGCAACTTGAACATGCATGTTCTTGAATACCAAGAAAGCTAGATATCTTCTCATAGGAGTATTTGCCATTCATGTTTCTTCTGTTGCGAAATGGTCATTCCTGTCTGTTACTCATTTTTTCTGTGGGCTTGGGTCTCTTTCTTACCGATGTTGTGGAATTCCTTTCATACTTGGATACCCACCCTTTGCTGCTATACGCGTGGAAGAGATCTCCTTGCACCCTGTGACTTGTTTTTATCCTCTTTATGTCATTTCTTGATAAACAAAGTTCTCGACGTGCATGTAGTTGAATTTATCAATCTTTTATGTTACGGTCGGCGCTCTTGTGTCTTAAGAAACCCCAACACAGTGAGAACATAAACATAATCTCCCACACTGTCTTCTGCAAGTGACTTTTATTTATGACGTGAGACAGAAACTCAATTTCATTTTTTCCACATGAATAACGAATTGTCTCAGCAGCATTTATTAAACAGTCTCCTGTTTCCCGAGCTGATTCCACCGCCCATGCTGTCATAAATCAGGCCTCCACACACACGTGGATCAGCGTCTGCGCCTTTGTTCTTTTTCCTCGGTCACGATGTCTATCCCAGCCTTCCTGCCAAACTCTCTTAATTAATGAGCTCCACACACAGGGGATCGGGGTCACTCCTGGGTGGCGGGCAGTGACTTGGAGGGACTGCGAAGGGGCTGCTAGCTTCTTGAAATGTTGTGTTTTTTTTCTTTTTTTTTAAAGAGAATACATCAAGTGCTTCACTATCATAAATTATAGTTGGATCCCTCTTCCAGATAAGAACTCTGGAATAAATCCAATCTATTCCTCTTTTCCTAAGAGTGTTTTTTCATTTTGTTTTGAGACAGAGTTTTGCTCTTGTTGCCCAGGCTGGAGTGCTATGGCACGATCTCAGCTCACTGCAACCTCCACCTCCCGGGTTTCAAGCGATTCTCCTGCCTCAGCCTCCCGAGTAGCTGGGATTACAGGCGACCGCCACCACACTTGATTAATTTTTTGTATTTTTAGTAGAAATGGGGTTTCACCATGTTGGCCAGGCTGGTCTCGAACTCCTGACCTCAAGTGATCTGCCCAGCTCAGCCTCCCAAAGCGCTGGGATTACAGGCGTGAGACACCGCATCTGGCCTCGAGTTTTTAACATGTGAATTTTTATTGGAGTTAACAAATAAGAAGAAAGATACACAAATATAAGGGTGCAGCTCAGTGAATCTTTGTTTCTCAACTCCCAACAGAAAACTTTATCGGGCGCCCACCCCCTGCCACAAAAACCACCTATGCCCACGAGGGCAACCCCTCCCACTGGGGAGATGACTTTTGCCTGCTGTGAACATCATGGAAATGAAACCGCACACAGTGTGTCTTCACTTGTGTCTGGCTTCTGCCCAAATGCTGTTTGTGTTACACTCAGCCGCTGTGGCTGTGGGTGGCTATTTTCACTCATTGTCATTAGTGCACAGGATTCCACAGCATGACTATTTCACAGTTTATCCATTCTGCTGCCAACGGGTAGGGTTCCACTTGGGGCATCAAGAATGGGTCACCGTGAGCAGTCTTGTCCACATCTTCTGGGGAACACAGGTGTGCACTTCTGTGGGATACGGACCCAGGAATGGAACCACTGGGTAAAAGGACATCCAACTCAACTTTATTTTTTTGAGATGGACTCTTGCTCTGTCGTGCAGGCTGGAGTGCAGTGGCATGATCCCAGCTCACTACAACCTCTGCCTCCCGGGTTCAAGCAATTCTCCTGCCTCAGCCTCCCAAGTAGCTGGGATTATAGGCGCCCACCCCATGCCCAGCTAATTTTTGTATTTTTAGTGGAGATGGAATTTCATTGTATTGGTCAGGCTGATCTCGAACTCCTGACCTCAGGTGATCCACCCACCTCAGCCTCCCAAAGTGCTGGGATGACAGGTGTGAGCCACCACACCCGGCCATTACATCGGCTTTAGCAGACACTGCCAAACAGATTTCTAGTGACTGGCGTCACTCCCATAAGCAGTGTTTGGGAATGCCGATCCTCCACGTCCTCACAGCCCTTGGTATGTTTCACCTTTTTCATTTTAGCCATTCTGATGGGTATGTGGTGGTATCTTATCATGGGTTTATTTTTGAGACGGGATCTCACCATCACCCAGGCTGATGTACAGTAGCACAGTCAAAGCTCACTGCAACCTTGAATTCCTGGGCTCAAGCAATCCTCCCAGCTCAGGCTCCTGACCAGCTGGGACTACAGGTATGTGCCACCACCACGCCCAGCTGATTTTTGTATTTTTAGTAGAGAGAGGGTCTCACTATGTTGCCCAGGCTGGTCTCAAACTCCTGGGCTCAAGTGATCCTCTCACCTTGGCCTCCCAAAGTGCTGGGATTACAGGTGTGAGCCACCATGCCCAGCCTGTCCTTTTTTGTTTTTTTGAGATGGAGTCTCGCTTTGTCACCCAGGCTGGAGTGCAATGATGTGATCTTGGGTCACTGCAAAATCCGCCTCCCAGGTTCAAGCAATTCTCCTGCCTCAGCCTCCCAAGTAGCTGGGATTACAGGTGTAACACACAGCTAATTTTATTATTTTAGTAGGGATGGGGTTTCACCACATTGGTCAGGCTGGTCTCAAACTCCTGACCTCAGGTGATCCACCTGCCTCGGCCTCCCAAAGTGCTGGGATTACAGGTGTGAGCCACTGTGCCCAGCCCCTACTTTGTCATTTTTTAATGGTTAATGTTTTCTGCATATTGTTTAAGACATCTTTGTTTAGCCCAAGATGATTAAGCTATTCTTCTATATTTTATGGTAGAAGCTTTATGGTTTCACTTTTCTGTTTAGATATTTGATTAATAATCTCAAATTAATTTTACTTATGACATGAGATCAAGGTTCATTCTTCCTCTTCTGAATATCCAGTTACTCTAAAACCATTAATGGAAAAGACCATCCTTTCCTCTCTGAATTACACTGGTGCCTTTGTCATAGATCAGAGGGCTATGTATGTGGTGATTTCTTTCTAAGTTTTCACAACAAAACTCATGAGGATTTTGATGTTGCATTGAATCTACGGATCAATTTGAGGGGAACTGACATCTTAATATCACTGAGTCAGTTCATGAACACAGTATCTCTCTTCATTTATTTAGCACTTTTTAATTTCTCAGCCACATTTTATAGTTTTTAATATAGAGACCTTACATATTTTTCATTAGATTCCCAGGTATTGTAAAAATTTATTTATTTTCTAATTTTTGAAACTATAGGAATACAATTGATGTTTGTATATTAGTTTCAGTATATTGTATCCAGTGAATTTTGCTAAAATTATTAATTTAATAGCTTGTGGACTTTTTTTCTTTTTCTTTTTCTTTTTTTTTTTTTGAGATGGAGTTGCCCTCTTATCACCCAGGTTGGAGTGCAATGGTGCAATCTTGGCTCACCACAACCTCCATCTCCTGAGTTCAAGCGATTCTCCTGCTTCAGCCTCCCGAGTAGCTGGGATTACAGGCATGCAGCACTATGCCCAGCTAATGGCTTGTGGATTTTTTTTATTAGATTTACTATGCTCACAATCATGGTACCTACAAATAAAGACAGTTTACTTCCTCAAATCCATTTTTTATCACCTTTTAAAATTTTTCCTGCCTTATTGCATTGGCTACAATCTACTACATAATGTTATGTCAAAGTGGTGATTGTGTTTTTATTTTGTTTACAAAGGGAGCAAACATTCAATATTTCACTATTGATATGATGTTATCTGTAAGTTATTTTGGTATATTTGATCAACTTAAGTTCTGTTTTATTTGTAATTGTCAGAAAGTTTTAATTATAAAAAGTTGTGCTGTTTCAGTGTATTTTTGGCATCTATTGAGGTAATCATATGATTCTAGTTTATCGAGAAAGTGAATTATATTAATTTTTAAATGTGGAAACAACCTTTCATTCCTGAAGTAAACCCAACTTAGTTATATACTGTCCTTTTTAAAAAAGGATTTTGTGCCGGGCACAGTGACTCACACCTGTAATCCCAGCACTTTGGGAGGCCACGGTACGTGGATCACCTAAGGTCAGGAGTGCAAGACCAGCCTGGACAACATGATGAAACCCCATCTCTACTAAAAATACAAAAATTAGCCAAGCCTGGTGGTGCACACCTGTAATCCCAGCTACTCAGGAGGCTAAGGCAGGAGAATCACTTGAACCCAGGAGGCAGAGGTTGCAGCGAGCTGAGATCATGTCACTGCAGTCCAGCCTGGGCAAAAAGGGTGAAATTCCATCTCAAAAAAAAAAAAAAAGAAAGAAAGAAAGAAAAAAGGATTTTTTTTTGCGGGGGTGGGTGGATCTATGTTAAAAAGTTTTTCTTCTGAAGTTTTCTTTTCTTGTAATGTCTGTCTGGTTTTGCTATCAGGGTAATGCTGACCTCATAAACAAATGTGAAGTCTTCTTCCCTTCTACTGCGGAAAGAGATTGTGTAGAACTGGTGTTACTTCTTCCTTAAATATGTTGTAAAATTTGTCAGTGAAACCATCTGGGCCCAGAGTTTTATTTTTGCAATGTTTTTATTTTTTTTTATATTTTTTTTTTATTTTTGAGACGGAGTCTTGCTCTGTGGCCCAGGCTGGAGTGCAGTGGCCGGATCTCAACTCACTGCAAGCTCCGCCTCCCGGGTTCCCGCCATTCTCCTGCCTCAGTCTCCCGAGTAGCTGGGACTACAGGCGCCCGCTACCACGCCCGGCTAATTTTTTGTATTTTTTTAGTAGAGACGGGGTTTCACCGTGTTAGCCAGGATGGTCTCGATCTCCTGAGCTCATGATCCGCCCGCCTCGGCCTCCCAAAGTGCTGGGATTACAGGCTTGAGCCACCGCGCCCGGCCCTGCAATGTTTTTAAGTATTAATTTAATTAATAGACATAAGACCATTTAGCTTATTTTTTCTTTTTTTGAGTGAGCTTTGGTAGTTTGTAGGAAAGGGATATAGTCCTTTCAAGAAATACATTCTTCTAAGCTGTAGAATTTATAAGTGTGAATTTGTTTGTAATCATCCATTAGCAGGCTGTAGGGATTGTGATGATGCTCCCCATTTCATTTATGATATCAATAATTTATTCCTCCTCCTCCTCCTTCTGTCTGGCTAAAGACATATTAATTTTATTGATCTTTTCAAGGAACCGTGTTTTGGTTTCATTCATTTTTGTCTATTTTTCTCTTCAATTTCAGTTGTTTCTGCCCTTTTAAAAATATTTTTCCTTTCTGCTGCTTGCCTTGGGTTTAATTTGCTCTTAATGTTCAAGTTCTAATCTGGATCCAATCATCAGCTAGAAATCACACAGCAATTTAAACAGGAGAGGTTTAATATTTAGAAATTATCAAGCTAGGATAGAAGAGTATCTATAAAAATGGAAAGAGAACTCTAAGGACACTCTTCATTGAGAAGAGCAAAGACAGACTAGGGGCAGTGGAGAGATTCAGGCCTCACTGAAAAAGCTGTGGTTGCAACTACTGGAGGGTGGAGATGTTTTCTGGGTTGCCTGAGCAAGAGCTGGTCCACGGTCACTGGGAAAGCAGAAACAGCCCTCTGGGGTGCATGTAAACTAAAGCTAGCAAGCAGGTGTGTAGAAGATGTCAGGCATAAAGAAGTATTCAGTGACACTGTTGGAACAAGACCTAGAACTCACGGTGCCTGCATTGGGAGGGCTGAAGAAAATACAGGTGAGCCGTGGATGATGGAGGCAGGCTAAAGGAGTCAGGTGTGAGGGTGGTGGGACAAGTTTCTATGCAGGCTCTGCTGGAACTGAGAGCTAGAGAAGCTTCTTCAGGCAGAGAGGCTTCCTCATGTGTGTAACCTAGCGCACTTCTGTGTATGACTCAGACCAGCATCACTCTGGGTCAGTGTGGGAGATGCAAGTTGAGGGACTGGCCACCCAGTGAGCCAGCCCTGCCAGGACCCCAACGTGCGTGTGTTTGGGGCTGAGAAGAGGATTTGGAGAGCTTGGGCAGCTCTGGGTGTCTGTGTGGATGAAATTTGAATGGCCAGCTCAATAGATGACCACCCCCATGGGATCCCTGGTGTGCATACTCCTGGAGATGAGGACTTGGCAAGAAGCTGTGACCAGGCTGTCTCAGGTCCCTACCTACACCAGGTGGGAACAGGTTGAGATCTGCACAGGTTGAGATCTGGGAAAAAAAACACATGGAGCCATACTCTGGAGAAAGTTGAATCCTGTGGCATTTAGCACCACAGAGAACCAGAAGCAGTCGGGGGAAAGATTGCTCTTCAGGATAATGGTGAATAGGCCACAAGAATCAAGACCCCTCTTCCTGCCATGTCTCTCCAGTGCCCCCTACTGATGAATGTTTTGCCAACTGTAAAGGAAAAATAAAGAACCAGTTTCAAAGATCAGGCATTGAAGGTAAATTAGGAGCTGAGAATACATTGCTTAGTATTATAGAACCCATAGGATATATTTTTCATCCTTTTGATTTTAATGTTTATGTATTTATACTTAATGTGATCTCTCGTAAACAACAAATGCTGGGTTCTTAGTATTTTGTGCAGTCTGACAATCTTTGTCTTTTAATTGGCATCTTTAGACCATTTACATGTAATACAATTATTGACATGGTTCATTAAAATTTACCGCTTTTTTCTTGTTTTGTTCCATTTTTTCCTGTTTTCTACTTTTTCTGCCTAATTTGGGGTAAGTTTGGTATTTCCTTTTCCATTTCATCTCCACTTTTGTCTGTAACTCTTAAAAGTTTTTTTTTGTTTGTTTTTTTTGTTTTTTTTGAGACGGAGTCGCCCTCTGTCGCCCAGGCTGGAGTGCAGTGGCATGATCTCCACTTACTGCAAGCTCTGCCTCCCAGATTCATGCCATTCTCCTGCCTCAGCCTCCCGTGTAGCTGGGAATACAGGTGCCCGCCACAGCGCCCAGCTAATTTTTGTATTTTCAGTAGAGACGGGGTTTCACCGTGTTAGCCAGGATGGTCTCAATCTCCTGACCTCGTGATCCACCCGTCTTGGCCTCCCAAAGTGCTGGGATTACAGGTGTGAGCCACCACGCCCGGCCAAAAGTTTTTAGTGGTTGCTCAAAAGTATACTTCCAATTCTTCTTTCTCATCTTTTGTGCTTTTGCTTTAATGTTACTTTGACATATGTTATAAACCTATAATACATTGCTACTATATTTGCTTTAGAAAGTCAATTTCCTTTTACAGTGATTAAACATAAGAAGTCTTAACTATATTTATTTTAATCATTTCCAAAGATTTGTGTAGATCCAAACTTATGTCTGATACCATATTCCTTTTCTCCAAATAACTTTAACTTTTCTTGTAATGAAGATCTGCTACTAATGAATTCCCTCAGCTTTCCTTTGTCTGCAAAAGTCATTTTGCCTTGATTTCTAAAATATATTTTTTTGGCCAGGCGCGGTGGCTCAAGCCTGTAATCCCAGCACTTTGGGAGGCTGAGACGAGTGAATCACGAGGTCAAGAGATCGAGACCATCCTGGCTAATACGGTGAAACCCCGTCTCTACTAAAAAATACAAAAAACTAACCGGGTGAGGTGGCAGGCGCCTGTAGTCCCAGCTACTCAGAAGGCTGAGGCAGGAGAATGGTGCAAACCCGGGAGGCGGAGCTTGCAGTGAGCTGAGATCCGGCCACTGCACTCCAGCCTGGGCGACAGCGTGAGACTCCGTCTCAAAAAATATATATATATACACATATATATATATATTTTTTTTTTCTGAGTATAGAATTCTGGTTTGAGTTTTTTCCTCCCGCTTATGTAAAGATGTCATTCCATTATCTTGTTGATATAGTTTATAACAACAAATCTGTTGCAATGTTAATCTTTGATCCTATTAATGTACTTTCTACTCTTTACTTTGGTTGACATCAAGATTTCCTCTTTACCTTTTGTTTTCAGCAATTTTCATATGATGTATTTGGGTGTCCCTTTTTTTATTTATCTTTTGAGGGGGTTCTCAAACCTTTTGAATTTATAGTTTGATATCTCTTATTTTTGAAAAATTTTTAGTCTTTATTTCTTCAAATATTTCTTCTGCCCTGTTCTCTTGTTTTAGGTTTCCAACTGCATGTAGTATGTTGCTTTAGAGTCTCACAGCTCTTAGATACTCTGTTCTGTTTTTGTTTTTATTTTCACTTTTTTTTCTCTGTATGCTTTAACTTGGGCATCTGTTATTGATCTATCTTCAAGTTCAATAATTCTTTCCTTGCCAGTGTCTAATCTGCTAAGGAACCCTTTGAAGATATTCATCTATGTTATTAGTTGTTTTTGTTTTGCTTTTAGCATTTCCATTTGACTTATACTTTCCATTGTTCTGCTGAAATTCTTCTTGTTCACATACTTTCTACCTTCTCTCTTATAGCTAATGGCATACTAATCATGGTTATGCTTTTAAGAGTTTCAATTTTCCTGTCTGGTAGTTTCAACATTTGCGTCATCTATAAACCTGCTTTCAATGATTGTTTTGTCTCTTGCTAGTAGATCGTCTATTTCCTTGCTTTCTTGTGTATCTTGTAATTTTTGGTTGAATGCTGAATATGTAGTAGAGACTTGGGTAGATGGTAGTAATGACTGAAAATGTGCATACCTCCTTTGCTGCCAGATCATTAGTATAGAAGATTGAGTTACTCTACTCAGAAGTTCACTTGGGCATAGGTTTTGTTATCGCTGTGATTAACACTGGCTTGAAATTCCTCTAACGTTACCTTTTGATCTAGTGTGGGGATTGTGTTTTGGAGGTTTTCTCCATGTTCCTGCCCTACAGTCAGCTTTCAGACTTCCCTGTGTGACTGTTCCTCAGAACTGGTCTCTATGCAATTGTCTCTCTTTCTCTCTGTCTCTCTGTGATAGACTGTTGATGGCTACTTGGTCCTTGCTAACCTAGAAAAAGGGGCAGATCCTAGAATTCAGGGATGAGACTTTCCCGGTGATCCTCCTCCTCCACCAACTGCAAAAATCCTCCTGGGAGGATCACTTGCACCCGGGAGTTTGAGGCTTCACTGAATCATGATCATGTCACTGCACTCCAGCCTGGTGATGTAACAAGACCCTGTCTCTATTAAAAATAATAATTAAAAAAAGAATCCTGTAATAATCTCAGCCCATGGTTTCCTGCTCACCCCCTAGACGTAGAGGGTATTTATATTTATACCACAAAGATCCCTTATGCTAACAATCTGTTAATTTTTAAATAATGTTTGCATTTATAGTTGTGAGGAATTTGCCTGTAATTTTTTTCTTATAATGCCCTTGCCATGTTTTACTATCAAATGTATGTTAGCCTTATAAAATGACTTAGGAAGTATTTCCACATTTTCTATTCCCTAGAAGACGTCACATGACATTGGTATTATTTGTTTCTTAAGTGGAAAAATTAGTGAGGCCATCTGAGATTGGTGCTGTCTTATGGGGGAGGTTTTAAATTTATATTCAGTTTCCTTAACAAATATATGTCTATTCAGACTTTCTATTTCTTTTTGTGTCAGTTTCAATAAGTTGTGTTTCAAGTAAATTTTTATTTTGTCTAAATTGTCTACTGCAATGGCCTAAGAATGTTCGTAAGTTTTTTTGTTTTTTTGTTTTTTTGTTTTTTTTTTGAGACAGGGTCTCACTCTGTCTCCCAGGCTGGAGTACAGTGACATGGCGTGATCATAGCTCACTGCAGCCTTGACCTCCTGGGCTCAGGCAAGCCTCTGCCTCAGCCTCCCAAGTAGCTGGGACTACAGGCACATGACATCAGACTAGGGTAATTTTTAATTTTGTAAAGACAAGGTCCCACTATGTTGCCCAGGCTGGCCTCAAACTCCTGGGTTCAAGTGATCCTCCTGCCTTGGCCTCCCAAAGGGCTGGATTACAGGTGGCAGCCACCACTACGCCTGGCCCATAATAATTTCTAATTATCCTTTTACTGATTGAAGATCTGATGCCTTTTGCTTTTTCATTTCTGATGTTGGCACATGGTTTTTTTATTTTTCTCTTCTCCTTGATCAGTTTTTCCAGAGATTTGTTATTTTTATTAATATTTTTAAAAGAAGCCTCTTTTGGTTTTATTAAATTTCTCTCTTGTATATGTTCTTTTTATCTCATTGATTTTTGCAATCATTTTTAGATAGGAAAAAAATGATTATTTCAGTCCGGCATGGCAGCTCATGCCTGTAATCCCAGCACTTTGGGAGGCTGAGGCGGGCGGATCACCTGAGGTCAGGAGTTTGAGACCAGCCTGACCAACATGGAGAAACCCCATCTCTACTAAAAATACAAAATTAGCTGGGCATGGTTGTGGTGGATGCCTGTAATTTTAGCACTTTGGGAGGCTGAGGCAGGAGGATCGCTTGAACCCGGGAGGCAGAGGATGCAGTGAGCCAAGATCGCCGCACCATTGCACTTCAGCTTGGGCAAAAAGAGTGAAATTCTGTCTCAAAAAAAAAAGATGATTTCAAAAATCAATGAAATTTGCTATTCCTTTTCTAACTTTTTGAGTTCAGCTCTTTCTACAATATGTGCATTCAAAACTCTAAATTTTTATGCCGGTGCTAGTAGGTGTGTTTAAATGTAGAATTTTATATCTTTGTTGAATTGGTCTTTTATCACAATAAACTGTCCCCATCTATCTCTCACGGAAACATCTTGCTTTAAAGTCCACAGAGAGTAATATAGCTAATCCAGCTTTATTTTGCAAGGTATATCTTTTATCTTTTTACATTTTATTTGTATTTGTATATTTAAATGTTTCATTTAAACAGCTTATATTTCAGTCTTTTTCATCCAATTTTTATCTTTTTTTTTTTTTTTTTTTTTTTTTTTTTTTGAGACGGAGTCTCGCTGTGTCTCCCAGGCTGGAGTGCAGTGGCGTGATCTCAGCTCACTGCAAGCTCCGCCTCCCGGGTTCACGCCATTCTCCCGCCTCAGCCTCCCAAGTAGCTGGGACTACAGGCGCCCGCCACCACACCCGGCTAGTTTTTTGTATTTTTAGTAGAGACGGGGTTTCACCATGTTAGCCAGGATAGTCTCGATCTCCTGACCTCGTGATCCACCCGCCTCGGCCTCCCAAAGTGCTGGGATTACAGGCTTGAGCCACCGCGCCCGGCCTTTATCTTTTATTTGAAGTGTTTAGTCAGTTTATATTTAACGTAATAGATAAGTTTAACGTATAGATAAGTTTAACATAAGATAAGTTTAAGTACATCATATTATGTATGTATATATTTTATATTTGTCTGATACTTTTTTTTTTTTTTTTTTTTGAGGCAGAGTCTTGCTGTGTTGCCTAGGCTGGAGTGCAGTGGCATGATCTCGGCTCACTGCAACCTCTGCCTTCCAGGTTCAAGCAATTCTCTTGTCTCAGCCTCCCGAGTAGCTAGGATTACAGGCACAAGCCACCATTTCCGGCTAAGTTTTATATTTTTAGTAGAGATGGGATTTCACCATGTTTGCCGGGCTGGCCTTAAACTCCTGACCTCAAGTGATCCACCCACTGTGGCCTCCCAAAGTGCTGGGATTATAGGCATGAGCCAGCTTGCCTGGCCTGGTCTGATGTGTTCTATGTTCCATGTTTACTTCTTTATTTCCTTTTCTATATTCATCACTTCTTTATATTAATTTGCTTATTCCATCTCATTAGCATTTTTTTTTTTTTTTTTTTTTTTGAGACAGGGTCTCACTTTGTCACCCAGGCTGGATTGCAGGGGTACAATCACGGCTCACTGCAGCCTTGACCTCCCCAGGCTAAGGTGATCCTCCCATCTCAGCCTTGTGAGTAGCTTGGATTACAGGTGTACACTACTATGCCCAGTTCATTTTTGGGTTTTTGTTGTTGTTGTTGTTTGTAGAAACAGAGCCTCACTATGTTGCCCAGGCTAGTCTTGAACTCCTGGCCTCAAGTGATCCCCCCGCCTCGGCCTCCCAAAGTGCTGTGATTATAGGTGTGAGCCACCGCGCCGGCCAGTATTCAGTGTTCTAAATTCCCTCCTGTGTACCACTTTTGCAGCATTTTGAAAATTCCGCTATGTTGTGTTTCTATCGTTATTCACTTCAAATTTCTTACTAATTTCCATTTTTGATTTCTTTGACCTATGGATTACTCAGAAGTGCTTATTTTTGTCCCTAAATATTTGGGTATTCTCTAGAAATCTTTGTTACTGTTTGTTTTTATTTTTGAGATGGAGTTTTGCTCTTGTCGCCCAGGCTGGAGTGCAGTGGTGCGATCTCGGCTCACTGCAACCTCCGCCTCCTGGGTTCAGTGATTCTCACGCCTCGGTCTCCTGAGTAGCTGGGATGACAGGTGCCCACCATCACGCCTGGCTAATTTTTGTACTTTTAGTAGAGTCGGGGTTTCACCATGTTGGCCAGGCTTGTCTCAAACTCCTGACCTCAGGTGATCCACCCACCTCAGCCTCCCAAAGTGCTGGGATTACAGGCATAAGCCACCATGCCTGGCCTCTGTTACTGGTTTTCACTTAATTCGATTGAGGTGAGAGAACACACTCTGTATGATTTGAATCTTTTCAAGTTTACTGAGACTTGTTTATGGCCCCAAATAGGATCTACCTTGGTGAATCTTCCACATGGAATTTAAAAAGAACTCATATTCTCCTGTTGCTGGGTTGAGCATTCTATAAATATCAAGTCCATTGAGGTGGCCAATGGTGATGCCCTGATCTTCTGAGTTCTTAGTGGTTTTCTGTGCGCCTGTTTGATCGGTTATTGAGAGAGCAGGGTTGAAATCACTGTCATGGATTTCCCTACGCCTCTTTACTGTTCTTTTGGGTTTTGCTTCGTGTATTTTGTTTTGGGGGTTTTGTCTTGTTTTTGTTTTTTGAGACAGAGTCTCGCCGTCACCCAGGCTGGCGTGCAGTGACTCAATCTCGGCTCACTGCAACCTCCACCTCCTGGGTTCAAGGGATTCTCATGCCTCAGCCTCCCGAGTAGCTGGGACTACAGATGAGCACCACAATGCTCGGCTAATTTTTTGTATTTTTAGTAGAGTTGGGGTTTTGCCATGTTGGCCTGGCTGGTCTGGAACTCCTGACCTCAAGTGATCCACCCGTCTCAGTCTCCCAAAGTGCTGGGATGACAGGCGTGAGCTACCATGCCCGGCCAGCTTAGTGTATTTTGAAACTCTGCTGTTAGGTGGATTAACATTCATGAATTGCTTTCAGGAGTGGCTGAAGAGGACCCTCTACAAAGCTCCAGCTCTCTCCGCAGCTCCCTCCTCCCCAGGGCTCTGCTTTGCTCTCTCCATCTGTCCTTATCTCCCTGAACCCTCAGCTCCATTTCCTCAGCTCTGTGAGTCCAGCAGCTCAGCTCGGGTCCCCCTCCCTGTGTCACAGTCTGGAAACTCTCCAGGCAGGACTCTGGAGAATCATAAGGCCCACTCAAGGAGGGAAAAATCGGAGATAATCTAAATGTTGTAAAAGAGATATACTTAAGAGATAAATATATGTTCAAATTATTTTTTATTCAAGCAGAGAATATACCTTTTGAGTGTCTACATGACAGTTAGAAAGCTTGACAATACATTGAGACGCCAAAAAAAAAATAATAATAATAATAATGGAGCATTTTCTTAAACCGCAATGCATTATCACTTGAAATTAATAAGCATTTTATGATTCAATTGGACGTGTAAAGGATTCTCCTAAATGAGTCTTGGGTCAAAGAGGAAATAAAAACCGCACTTACACTCTATAACGATGGAGAGAATAATTGCTGTTTAAACTTAGATCTAGCTAAGACTATGAAAAAAAAATACATAAGATTAAATGTTTTCATTATTTAACAAGTAGAAATAAAGCCGGTGTGTTAAAGACATCAAGACACACGTCAAGAAAGCAGGAGGGGCCGGGCGCAGTGGCTCACGCCTGTAATCCCAGCACTTTGGGAGGCCGAGACGGGCGGATCACGAGGTCAGGAGATCGAGACCATCCTGGCTAACACGGTGAAACCCCGTCTCTACTAAAAAATACAAAAAACTAGCCGGGCGAGGTGGCGGGCGCCTATAGTCCCAGCTACTCGGGAGGCTGAGGCAGGAGAATGGCGTGAACCCGGGAGGCGGAGCTTGCAGTGAGCTGAGATCCGGCCACTGCACTCCAGCCTGGGTGACAGAGCGAGACTCCGTCTCAAAAAAAAAAAAAAAAAAAAAAAGAAAGCAGGAGGGAGCAATATGTAAAAACAGAATTTATGTTAATACAGTTTATCGGTGACATGTAGAAACTCTAAGTTGATTCTTTATAACTAATATTAACACTCTGATGGCAAGTACGCTATGTGTTTTATTTTATTTTATTTTATTTTAATTTTTGAGACAGAGTCACCCAGGCTGGAGTGCAGTGGTGCAATCTCTGCTCACTGCAAACTCCGTCTCCTGGGTTCAAGCGATTCTCCTGCCTCAGCCTCCCAGGAAGCTGGGATTACAGGCATGAGCCACTTCACTCAGTGAATTTTTGTATTTTCAGTAGAGACGGGGTTTCACTATTTTGGCGAGGCTGGTCTTGAACTTCTGACCTCAAATGATCCGCCTGCCTTGGCCTCCCAACGAGCCTGGATCATAGATGTGAGCCACTGCGCCTAGCCACTGTGTTTTCAGAAGCTGTCCAAGCAATGCTCACACATGCTAAATCTGTGAGTCACTGTGAAGATGGCTTTTGAGGCAGATACACCAGATTAATTGAACACCCCTGATGTGGCGCTCCTCTATGCCTGATGAGCGCTCCTGTGCCTGCTGGGTGCTGTAGAGGAGAAGGGCAGATGCCCCCCACGTGTGGCCCATGCACCAGCAGTGCCAGCATCACCCGAGAGCTCCTCAGACATGCAGATTCTCAGGCCTGCCCCAGCCTGTCTGGGTCCAAAACTCTGGAGGGGGTGCTGGGAACCTCTGCTTACAAGTTCTCCGGTGGACTCGGATGTAAGCTAAGGTTGAGAGCTCTGGACTAGAGACCCTGCGATTACTCCCTGCAAAACACCTAAATTACGTTGCCAGAATGAAGCTGCAAACAACTGAAAGAAATTCTGGGAGTCTATGGGCAAAATGACAGCAGGAGTCCAAGAGGCAGGAGAGGGGCTGAAGCCAGCAGATACTTGGGGCACGAATGTGGTTCTGACATGGTGACTCTGTCCTAAGAGGGACGGGGCACCACTTCTGGGTACCAGGACGGTAGGGGGGTCAGAGGCCACCCAGCCTGAAGCCAGCATTCTGGAACGGCTGCCCCTTTCAGAAAAGGGCGAACTAGGAAACATCCTGAGCCTTAGTTGGCAGGGAAACTGTCTCAACCTTAGAACCAGGAAAGTTTATTTCTTAAATCCCAAGAGAATGTGTGGCACTGACCAGCCCTGCCACGGGCTTGGCCCCTGAATATTCTGCTCTTTGCATGACCCCAAAATGACAAGGCGAGAATTGTAATTATGTTTTTTTGTTGTTGTTGGGGCGGGGGGAGTGTCAGGGGAGATGGAGTCTCACTCTGTCGCCTAGACTGGAGTGCAGTGGTGCAATCTTGGCTCACCGCAACCTCTGCCTCCCGGGTTCAAGCAATTCTCCTGCCTCAGCCTCCCAAGTAGCTTGGATTACAGGTGCGTGCCACCATACCAAGCTAATTTTTATATTTTTATTAGAGACGGGGTTTTGCCATGTTGGCCGGGCTGGTCTCGAACTCCTGACCTCAGGTGATCTGCCCACCTCACCCTCCCAAAATGTCGGGATTACAGGCATGAGCCACCGCGCCCAGCTGAGAATTGTAATTTAATGTGGATTTGTAGTGCCCCAGGAACCTGCCCAAAACAAACACATTTTTCTCTGGAGGAATACACCTCAACCCAGGCCTCAGAGAATTTCCAGGGTCAAGTTCAAATATCTATTTACATATAATATGTACAATAATATGATTTTTAATAAAAGAAAAAAACTACCAGACAGTAAAAGGCACCATGTAAAAGCTCAGCCCAAATAACAAACAGAACTTGGCCCAGAAAGACCTGGGATATTGGTGTTAACGAAAGCAGCATATAAAACACAACGTTTAATATTTTTAAAGACCTGAAATAGGGAAATGAAAACATAGTAAGAGAATTTAAAAACTGGGAAAGAAACAAAGTAAAACAAATATAGTCATGAATAAATCTTAAATCACTGGAAAGATTAGACAGCAGACAAACATGGCTAAACAGAGAATTAGAAAATTGGGGCCTGGTGCAGTGGCTCACACCTGTAATCCCAGCACTTTGGGAGGTTGAGGCAGACAGATCACCTGAGATCAGGAGTTCGAGATCAGCCTGGCCAACATGGCAAAACCTCGTCACTACGAAAAATATAAAAATTAGACGTGGTGGCACATAGCTGTAATCTCAGCTACTTGGAAGGTTGAGGCAGGAGAATCACTTGAACCCGGGAGGTGGAGGTTGCAGTGAGCTAAGATTGTGCCACGGCACTCCAGCATGGGCAACAGAGTGAGACTCTGTCTCAAAAGAACAAGAAAAAATTGGCAGACTAGAAGGTAGACCTGCAGAAAATCCACAGACTGCAGCACAATGGAAGGGTTAAACACAGACCGACACAGCTGAAGGTAGAATTAGTAGACTGGAAATTGACCCAAAGATGTTACAGGGAATGTAGCACCAAGATAATCAGAGGTGAAAAGACAGGCTCTGAGACACAGAAGGTCAGGGGAGAAGGTCCGGCACAGGGTTAATTGGTGCTGCAGAAAGAAATTCTGCACAGAACAGGAAAGAGGCATTGTCAGGAGGGATAATGGCAAAGGATTTCCTAGAATGAATGAAAGACATAGTCTTTCAGATAAGGAAGCCCAGATGAATCCAAGCAGGATGAGTAGAAATCCATTCAGAGGTTCCTCATAGTGGAACTGCAGAACATGACACACAGGTCTTAAAAGCTGCACCAGAGAAAATACAGGTCACCCATACACTACAACAAACAGACCACCTCCAACTTCCTATCAGACAGAAAAGAAGCAAAAAAGGAACAGGAACAACTGTCTTCCAAGTTTAGACAGAAAATAACTGTTAAAGAAAAGCTCTAAAATTGTATGCCTATGGCCGGGCACGGTGGCTCATGCCTGTAATCCCAGCTGAGGCAGGTGGATCACCTGAGGTCAGGAGTTTGAGACCAGCCTGGCCAACATGGTGAAATCCCATCTCTACTAAAAATACAAAATATTAGTTGGGTGTGGTGGCATGCGCTTGTAGTCCCAGCTACTTGGGAGGCTGAGGCAGGAGAATTGCTTGAATCCGGGAGGTAGAGGGTGCAGTGAGCCAAGATCGTGCCACTGCACTCTATCCTGGGCAACAGAGCAAGACTCTGTCTCAAAAAAATAAAAAACAAAAAAGATGCTCCTAAAATATATATATATATATATCTATATTCTTTGTAGGTGAAACGGAGTTTTGCTCTCGTTGCCCAGGCTGGAGTGCCATGGCACAATCTCGGCTCCCTGCAACCTCCACCTCCTGGGTTTAAGCGTTTCCCCTTGCCTCAGCCTCCTGAGTAGCTAGGATTACAGGCATGTGCCATCAAGCCCAGCTGATTTTGTACTTTTAGTAGAGAGGGGGTTTCTCCATGTTGGTCAGGCTGGTCTCGAGCTCCCGACCTCAGGTGATCCACCCACCTTGGCCTCCCAAAGTGCTGGGATTACAGGCGTGAGCCACCGTGCCCGGCCAGGAAAAAATATTCTAATCAAAATGCAAAAAGCATTGTTAGGGATAAAGAAGTCACAGTATGATGCCAACTCGGGAGAACTACAGAAGAATTCTGAACTTGTATGTACCTATTAGGATAACTTTAAATTTTATAAAGAAAACAAATTACAAAAGAAATGGCTACAAGAAACTGATCAATCCAGCAGCACACAGGGAGATTTTAACACGCCTCCTTCAGTAATTGATAGAACGAGCAAATCAAAATCAGTAAGGGTTTAGAAGATCTGAGTAACAAAATAACAAATCTGGCCCACAGGATATTTATAGAATTCTGTATACAATAACGGGAGAAGATGCTTTTCTTCTCCAGGGCCCAAGAAATATTATAAAACTGACTACATAGTCGACCATAAATCAAATCTAAATAGACCTGGAAGAATTGGTATCTTAGTAACAACATTCTCTGATCACAACACAAGTCGTTTGGAAGTCAATAACAATGAAAGAAATCTAAAACCTAAAAATCTTAATAAATCTAGAAATTTAAAAACAATTTCTAATTATCCATGGGTAAAAAAGTCTCATAATGGAAATTCAGAAATGCTTAAGACTAAATAATGAAAATACCAAAAATGACAATGAGTTATAATACCATATGGGGATGAGTACTTTGTAATCATAAATGCATATATTAGAAGAAAATCTGCTAAAATTAATAAAGTACCCAACTTAAAAAGTTAGCAGAACAGGAAAATAATTCCAAAGAAAATGAAAGGAAGATAATCAAGGCAAGCAGAAATTAATAAAATAGAAAAATACAATGGGGAGGAATTATAGACTCAACTTTTTGAAAGAACTAATATAGTTGAACTAAGCCTCCAGCAAGACTGATCAATTTTTTTAAAAAATAGAAAACACAGAAACTATTGAGATAGAGAAAATGAACATCACTACACAGGAGAGTCGAGATTGAAAAGTTAATAAGGGAATATTACGGGCTGGGTGTGGTGGCTCACGCCTGTAATCCCAATACTTTGGGAGGTTGAGGGGGGCAAATCACCAGAGGTCAGAAGTTCAAGACCAGCTGACCCATATGGTGAAACCCTGTCTCTACTAAAAATATAAAAAATTAGCTGGGTGTGGTGGCGGGCGCCTGTAGTCCCAGCTACTCGGGAGGCTGAGGCAGGAGAATGGTGTGAACCCAGGAGGCAGAGCTTGCAGTGAGCCAAGATCACGCCACTGCACTCCAGCCTGGGTGACAAAGCAAGACTATGTCTCAAAAAAATCAGCTGGGCTTGCTGGCACTTGCCTGTAATCCCAGCTCCTTGAGAGGCTGAGACAGGAGAATCACTTGAATCTAGGAGGTGGAGGTTGCAATGAGCCGAGATCGTACCACTGCACTCCAGCCTGGGCAACAGAGCGGGACCATCTCAAAAAAAAAAAAAAAAGAAAAGAAAAGAAAAAAAAAAGGAATATTATGAACATCTTTTTGCAAATAAATTTGATAATTACACGAAATGGACACATTCCCAGGAAAATACAAATTCCCAATACAGACTCAGAAGAGACATCCTGAATTGTACAACAACAACAAAGATTTAATCAGTATTTTAGAAATCTTCTCACAAATACAAAAACGAGGCCCAGCTTGTTTTGTGAGCAAGTTCTAGCAAAGCGTTCCAGGCACAGATGATTTACATCTTATTCAAAGTCTTCCAGGAAAGACAGCCAAAGGGAGCATTCCCCAGCAGATTCTCTGATGATGGGAAAATCCTTGTGCCCGATAGACAAGGGTGGTAAGAGAAGGGAAGTTAATGGCACTCTAACAAACATACACAAAATCTCTGAAACAACAACAAAAACAATCCAACCATCTAGCAGTGATGCAGGACAGGCGAGCCCCAGAGTAGGGCTTAGCTGGCGAGGGTTCTTAGCTTCGCCTAGGACAGACTTCAAGGGAAAGCTGGCAGTGGGGTAGAATAAGGTAGCTTTACTGGTGTTACAGCCTCGTGACTCTCCTGCAGGGCAGGGCTACCCCACAGGCAGTGTGTCGAGAGTAACATCTTGGGAGCAGTTCTGCAATCATACCTATACCCACTTTCTTGGGTTTTTTTGTTTGTTTGTTTGTTTTTTTGAGACGGAGTCTCGCTCTGTCACCCAGCCTGGAGCGCAGTGGTGGCATCTCAGTTCACTGCAACCTCCGCCTCCCGGGTTCACGCCATTCTCCTGCCTCACCCTCCCGAGTAGCTGGGATTACAGGTGCCCGCCACCACGCCCGGCTAATTTTTGTATTTTTAGTGGAGACGGGGTTTCACCATATTGGCCAGGCTGATGTCAAACTCTTGACCTCAAGTGAACTGCCCACCTCGGCCTCCCAAAGTGCTGGAATTACAGCTGTCAGCCATTACGCCCAAACTCCACTTGCAATTATACGTAAGTTAAAGGGCAGATTATTTACAAATTTCTAGAAAAGGGGCCGGGCATGGTGGCTCATGCCTGTAATCCCAGCACTTTGGGAGGCCACGGCGGGCGGATCACCAGGTCAGGAGATGGAGACCATCCTGGCTAACACGGTAAAACCCCGTCTCTACTAAAAATACAAAAAATTAGCTGGGCATGGTGGCGGGCACCTGTAATCCCAGCTACTCGGGAGGCTGAGGCAGGAGAATGGCATGAACCCGGGAGCTTGCAAGCTTTCAGTGAGCTGAGATCCGGCCACTGCACTCCAGCCTGGGTGATAAGAGCGAGACTCCTTCTCAAAAAAAAAAAAAAAAAAAAAAAAAAGGGTGGTAACTTCTAGGTCACTGCCATGAAAAGGGGAGGTAACTTTTGGGTGTTGCCATGGCAATGCTAAACTGGCATGGCACTGGTGGACCTGTCTGATGGAGAGGGGCCTTCGGTGCCTCTTCTGTGTTTTAGCCAGTCTTCAATCTGGTTGATTCCCACCTCCTACCTCAATAGTATTATACAGACAAGCAATGCTCAGTGCTGGGGATACATTCTGAGACATGCGTAGAATATTATACGCATATTGCTATAATGTTATAGGTGTGTGTGCGTGTTGTTGGACTATTTCGTCATGTGTAAGTGAACTTCCACAGATCCAGCAGTGTACTCGAAGATGGCAGAGCCTACCCCACACCCAGGCTGTATGGTGTTGCCTGTGGCTCCAGGGCTGCAAACGTGCACAGCAGGTGACAGCATTGAACACTGCAGGCAACTGCAACACAATAGTGTATACCTGTGTATCTAAACACATCTAAACACAGAGAAGGCACAGTGAAAATATAGGATCAATGATTTTAAAGTGCTGTACCTGATACAGCAGTCACCACGAATGGAGCTTGCGGGAGTGGAAGGTGCCCTGGGTGAGTCGGTGAGAGAGGGTGAGTGAGTGTGAAGGCCTAGGGCATTACTGTGCACCACTGGAGACTTTTTTTTGTTTTTTGAGACAGGGTCTCACTCTGTCGCCCAGGCTAGAGTGCAGTGGCACCATCTCAGCTCACTGCAACCTCCGCTTCCCAGGTTCAAGCGATTCTCCTGCCTCAGCCTCCTGAGTAGCTGAGACTACAGGTGTGCACCATCAAACCCGGCTAATTTTTGTATTTTTAGTAAAGACGGGGTTTTGCCATGTTGACCAAGCTGGTCTCGAACTCCTGACTTCTGGTGATCCACCTGCCTTGGCCTCCCAAAGTGCTGGGATTATAGGTGTGAGCCACCCTTCCTGGCCTACTGGAGACTTTATAAACACTGTATACTTAAGCTATACTCTGTTTATTAAAAATATTTTTTCTTCAATAATAAAGTAACCTTAGCTTACTGTTACTTTGTAAACTTTAAAAAAACCTTTACTCTTTCGTAATACTTAGCTTAAAACACAAACACATTGTACAGCTGTACAAAAATATTTTCTTTCTTCTTTATTCTGTAAGTTTTTTTCTATTAAGGTTGGTGCAAAAGTAATGCCATTACTTTTATTTATTTATTTATTTTTGAGACGGAGTCTCGCTCTGTCGCCCAGGCTGGAGTGCAGTGGCCGGATCTCAGCTCACTGCAAGCTCTGCCTCCCGGGTTTACGCCATTCTCCTGCCTCAGCCTCCCTAGTAGCTGGGACTACAGGCGCCCGCCACCTCGCCCGGCTAGTTTTTTGTTTTTTTTAGTAGAGACAGGGTTTCACCATGTTAGCTAGGATGGTCTCGATCTCCTGACCTTGGGATCCGCCCGTCTCGGCCTCCCAAAGTGCTGGGATTATAGGCTTGAGCCACCGCGCCTGGCCTGCCGTTACTTTTTAATGCCATTACTTTTAATGGCAAAAACTGCAATTACTTTTGCACCAACCTAGTATTTTTGAAACTTTTTTCTAATTATTTTGGTTTTTTTTTTGTTGATGGAGTCTCGCTCTGTCACCCAGGCTGGAGTACAGTGGCACGATTTCAGCTCACTGCAACCCCTACCTTCCTGGTTCAAGTGATTCTCCTGCCTCAGCCTCCCGGGAAGCTAGGATTACAGACACGTGCCACCACACCTGGCTAATGTTTGTATTTTTAGTAGAGACGGGGTTTCACCATGTTGGCCAGGCTGGTCTTGAACTCCTGACCTCAGGTGATCCTCCTGCCTGGGCCTCCCAAAGTACTGGGATTACAGGCGTGAGCCACTGCACCCCGCCCTTTTTTCTACTTTAAAACGTTTTTTTGTTACAAACAGAAACACACATATTAGCCCAGTATTAGCCTAGGCCTACACAGGGTCAGGATCGCCAATATCACTGACTTCCCTTCCACATCCTGTCCCAATGGAGGCCTTCTGCAATCCCTCCCGAAGGACCTGCCTGAGGCTGCTTTATAGTTACTTTGTTTTTGTTTTTAATCAGTAGTATACTCTAAGATCATGATAAAAAAAAAAAGTATAGGATAGTATCTACATGAACTAGTAACAGAGTGGTTTATAATATTTAGCAAGTACTGTGCACTGGACATAATTGTATGTGCTAGACTTTTCTATGACTGGTGGTGCAGAGGGCTTGTTTACCCAGCATCACGTGCGCGTACACACACACACACACACACACACACGAGTAACGCATTGCACTGTGACGTGACGATGGCCACCACAGCACCAGGCGATAGGGAATTTTCAGGTCCATTACAATCTCTCATGAGACTACTGTCGGACATGTAGTTAGTCACTGACCAAAATGTCTCTATTCAGCGCAAGACTGTGTATACATTTGGTCATAATGATTTTCTAAAAAATAGTGTCTTACTGAACTTGCCCAGGCTGGAGTGCAGTGGCATGATCACCATTCACTGCAGCCTTGACCTCCTGGGCTCAAGTGGTCCTGCCACGTCAGCCTCCTGAGTAACTGGGACTACAGGCGTGTGCCACCACACCTTGCTATTTTTTATTTTTTGTAGAAATGGGGTCTTGCTATGTTGCCCCCAGGCTGGTTTCAAACTCCTGGCCTCAAGTGATCCTCCTGCCGTGGCCTCCCAAAGTGCTGGGATTACAGGCGTGAGCCACTGTGCCTGGCCCATAATGTGCTTTATCTATTTAATTTGGTTATAATGTGACAGCATGATCTCTCTGTGTGTGCCTGTATCTGTAACACGTTATGACCAAATCGAGTTTATCTCTGGATTGAAATGGTGCCTTAACATTAGGAAATACGTGTATACATTCTCCACAGTAACAGAATAAGGAAGGAACATCTCCGGTCATCTCGCTGGCATAGGAAAAACGTTTTTTAATTTTATTTTTATTTTTTGAGGCAAGGGCTCTCTATGTCACCCAGGCTGGAGTGCAGTGGTGCAATCACAGCTCACTGCAGGCTCGACTTCCCAGGCTCAAGCGATCCTCCCACCTCAGCCTCCCGAGTAGCTGGAACCACAGATGTGCACCACCATGCTTGGCTAGTTTGTTTTAAACTTTCATTGGAGACAGGGTCAGACAGTGTCGCCCAGGCTGGTCTCAAACTCCTGAGCTAAAGTGATCCTCCTGCCTCAGCTTCCCAAAGTGCTGGGATTATAGGCGTGAGCCACTGCACCTGGCCAGGAAAAACATTTTAAAAAACGGAACACCTATCTATCCATAATAAAAATGCATAGCAAAGTGAAGACAATTTCCTTAACCCCAAACCTCAGCCACATGGTATAGTAGTGATGATTCCTGGAAGCACACGCAGGATTTTCATGAAGCTTGGCGAACTGATTCTAGAATTTAGAGCAGAGTCAAGAACAGCCGAAATGCTTCACCTCCCAGGTTACAGGGCATATTGTAAATCCTTAGTAACTATGGGAGTAAGTATCATTCTAGTCCCTTTGGACAGGATGGACCGAGAGCTCAGAGAGGCACGTGTGCCTCTATAAACTCGATGCTTAGCAAAGGGGGTGCCAGAAATCAGCAGGAGGAAACGGACATTCAATAAATGGTGCTTGGGCAACTGGTTATCCCTACAGGGAGGGGAGCAGAATGGCACTTAGCCATCACTTCATACCAAAAAACAAATCAAGGTACAAACGTGAGACACAAAGAGCACAAGATGCAAAAAGCACACTGTGACCGTGAAGACACACACCACAAAGGCAGAAAGTACCATCTGCAACTATAGTCACAGCGAGCATGGCTGTTTATCAAAAGTCAACACAAAGAAGGTGAAAACAGAGGTTGCACACTCAGAGAAGATAATTCCAGCACACACGTAGCTGACAAAGGGTTAGCATCTAGAACGAAGACTTCCTAAAATCCAAAAGAGAAAAATGACAACCTGATGGAAAGATGGATAAAGGCATGAATAGGCTTTCACTGAAAACAACACACAAATGGCCAAAAATGGTCCATATCAAAGTATTCCAAGAAATGGCCAGGTGCAGTGGCTCACACCTGTAACCCCAGCACTTTGGGAGGCTGAGGCAGGCGAATCATGAGGTCAGGAGTTCAAGACCAGCCTGGTCAACACGGTGGACCCCGTCTCTACTAAAAATAGAAAAGTTAGCCAGGCGTGGTGGTGGCACCTGTAATCCCAGCTACTCAGGAGGTTGAGGCAGGAGAATTGCTTGCACCCAGGAGGCAGCAGTGGCAGTGAGCCGAAATCACACCACCGCACTCCAGCCTGGGCAATAAAGTGAGATTCCATCTCAAAAAAAAAAAAAAGTATTCCAAGAAATGGAAATGAAAACTTTAACAGGGCACCATTTTTCACAGACTAGACTGACAACAATGATCACGTCTGATGATGTTGAGCGTTAGCAAGGGTGTTGGTTGGCAGAGACTCTCGTGCACTGATGGAGGGATAAATTGGTATGGCTGTTCTGAAAATGAACTTCCAATGATCTAGCCATGCCGATGGTGTGATAGCCTTTGGCCCAGCAATTCCGCTCCTAGGTACAGGCCCGAAAGAAACTTCTGCACCAGATCTCTAGGACAGGAAGGGAAACTTCTGCACCAGATCTCTAGGACAGGAAGGGCCACTACCTCATTGTTCACAAGATCAAACCATCAGAAAAAACTCAATTTCCACTTAACAGATGAATGAATAAATATATGGATGTATATTCATACAATGAACCACAACACTGAACTGGAGATTAAAGAACTACAGCCATGCCTGGCCGGGTGTGGTGGCTCACACCTGTAATCCCAGCACTTTTGGAGGCCAAGGCAGGTGGATCATGAGGTCAGGAGATCGAGACCATCCTGGCTAACACAGTGAAACCCCATCTCTACTAAAAATATATATATATATATAAACTAGCCAGGTGTGGCGGTGGGCACCTGTGGTCCCAGCTACTCGGGAGGCTGAGGCAGGAGAATGGCATGAACCCGGAGGCAGAGCTTGCAGTGAGCTGAGACTGCGCCGCTGCACTCCAGCCTGGGTGACAGAGCAAGACTCTGTCTCAGAGAAAAAAAAAAAAAAAAAAAGAACTACAGCCATGCCCATTGGTAGATGAATCTTAAAATAATTTTGGACAGAAAAGTAAGTTGTAGGGGCCAGGCACCATGGCTCATGTCTGTAATCCCAGTGCTTTGGGAGGCTGAGATGGGAAGATGGCTTGAGTCCAGGAGTTCAAGATCAGTCTAGGCAACATAACAAGACCACATCTCAACAACAAAAAGAATTAGCTGAGCATGGTGGTGAGTGCATCTATAATCTGTTATTTGGATGGCTGAGGCAGGATGAACACTTGAGCCCAGGAGTTTGAGGCTGCAGTGAGCCATGGCTGCACCACTGCACTCCAGCCTGGGCAAAAAACACCTGGCTTATTAAGGAAAAAAAAAAAAAAGCAAGTTGCAAAAGAACAGAATACATGCACTGACACCATTTTTATGTATAATTAAAATAATGAACAAGTAAACACTATTTATGGATGTACCCAAAAGTAGCATAATTATTAGGAAAAGCGATGTCATTATAATAAAAATTAATTCAGACTGGTGGTCACCTCTGGGGACCGGAGAATGACACAAGGGGATGGGATAAAAGAATGACACAAGGCGCATAACAGGTTCCTAGGTATTTGTTCTGTTCCTAAACTCCCTGATTTTTATACCTATTTTATATGTTATTGTATGTCAAATAGCTTTCTTTAAAAAAAAAGTACTGAAATTCATAAGAGCCCAATAAAGTGGTCACCTTAAAAATGTGTATTTTGGGCAGGGTGTGGTGGCTCATGCCTGTAATCAGTCCCAGCATTTTGGGAGGCCAAGGCGGGCAGATCATGAGGTCAGGAGATCAAGACCATCCTGGCTAACACAGTGAAACCCTGTCTCTACTAAAAATACAGAAAATTAGCCAGGTGTGGTGACAGGCGCCTGTAATCCCAGCTACTTGGGAGGCTGAGGCAGGAGAATTGCTTAAACCCAGGAGGCAGAGGTTGCAATGAGCTGAAATCACACCACTGCACTCCAGCCTGGGCGACAGAGCGTGACTCTGTGGAATGAATGAATGAATGAATGAATGAGTATTCTGATTTCTGTGCCAGCCACGACGGAGTAAACTGATTATAGCTGAGGAAGGAAAATAGGGTCTAGAGGCAGCGAACCTACGAGTAATTCATACTGACTTCCTAGGATTAAATCAAAAGGAAAACCCCAACTTCTATGCCCGAGTAACAGAAGGACCAGACGCTACTCCCTTTGCACCATGCCCGCTTTTCTGAGAAGCAGATAAAAAAGTTGAAAGTATCTCTGATTGGTCCCCTCCCACAACCAATCAGGCTGGTCCAGGGTCCAAGTCTTCATTTGCATAGGAGTTTAACCTTGTAACTTCAATTCAGCCTCTGATTGGTTACTTTCTGCAACCAATCAGATGTTTCCACAGGAGGTAACTTTATGATTTCACTTTAGCCTCTGATTAGCTGCTTTCTGCAACCAATTAGACCCATTGCAGGCCACTACTTCATTTACATAGGGTGTACACTGAGTAACCAATGGGAAACCTCTAGAGGGTATTTAAACCCCAGAAAATTGTGTAATCAGGCTCTTGAGCCCCTGTGCTCAAGCCTGCTCCCACCCTATGGAATGTACTTGTTTTCCATAAATCTCTGCTTTTGTGGCTTCATTCTTTCCTTGCTTTGCACAGTTTTGTTGTTGTTGTTTTGAGACAGAGTCGCACTCTGTCACCCAGGCTGGAGTGCTGTGATGCAATCTCAGCTCGCTGCAACCTCTGCCTCCCAGGTCCAAGCAATTCTCCTACCTCCCAAGTAACTGGGATTACAGGCGCCCACCACCACACCCAGCTAATTTTTGTATTTTTAGTAGAGACAGTGTTTCACCATGTTGGCCAGGCTGGCCTCAAACTCCTGACTTCAAGGATCCACCCACCTCGGCCTCCCAAAGTGCTGGGATTACAGGCGGGAGCAGCCACCTCTCCTGGCCTGTTTGTGCATTTTGTCCAATTCTTTGTTGAAGATGCCAAGAACCTGGACACCCCCAACCGGTAACACAGCCTCTCTCCCCCACTGATTACAGCAAAAACTTTGGAACAGAATATAAAAATCAACTGCCTGAGGGCCTGTGAAGTGTTAATAACAGCAGGCAGACTGGAGCCTGAAGTCAAAGGTTGAATAACAACTGGAAGTGAGGGTGAGTTTTGCACTGTTTTGCCCTCTGTTGACCCCCAGCGTTGACCCAAGTGTGGGACAAATCCCAGTGCTGTGCTATAGGTACTAACAGTAAAAACCCAGGGGAAAAATATGTCTAGCCAGAAGACAGAGAAAGGAGTCTGAGGGTGTAGAAGAAATCGCACAAAAGAATGAGCTGGAGAAAGGCCTTGCCCAGTCCTGCATATGAACCAACAGAAGTCCCAGGTTCAGGCCTGAGCTACTCCCTCAACGTTCCCAAGGAAGTATGTGAGGTTTCAAGACCTGGACCACCATGTACACCATCCAAACCCCAGACTAATCCTCCAGAGACCACACACCAGGGAGACCCAACCAACACTGGAAGGACTTTGAAAACTGAGCTGATGTTGGAACCGCTGCCTGTGGAAAGAAAGCCAGAATGTGTGCTCTGCATCTGGCCAGCGGAACCACTGCCTCCTAAAGCAACAGCAGCAAGGCAGCCTTCTCCAGAGTGTTAAGTGGAACCCAGAGCCTCACAACACAGTATTCAAAATGTCCAGCCTCTATCCAAAATTACCCGACCCACAAAAGATACAGGAAAAGCCAACCAAGGCCGGGCGTGATGGCTCACGGCTGTAATCCCAGCACTTTGGGAGGCCGAGGCAGGCGGATTGCCTGAGGTCAGGAGTCCAAGATCAGCCTGACCAATATGGTGAAACCCCGTCTCTAGTAAAAATACAAAAATTAGCTGGGCATGGTGGCAGGTGCCTGTAGTCCCAGCTATTCGAGAGGCTGAAGTTGGAGAATTACTTGAATCCGGGAGGCAGAGGCTGCAGTGAACTGAGATCATGGCACTGTACTTTAGCCTGGGCGATACAGTGAGGTCCTGTTTCAAAAAAAAGAAAGAAATAGAAAGAAAAAAGAAAAGCTGGCCAGGTGCAGTGGTTCATGCCTGTAATCCTAGCACTTTGGGAGGCTGAGGTGGGCAGATCATCTGAGGTCAGGAGTTCGAGACCAGCCTGGTCAACATGGTGAAACCCTGTCTCTACTAAAAATACAAAATAAAAACTATCCAGGGGTCATGGCAGGCACCTGTAATCCCAGCTACTCAGGAGACTGAGGCAGGAGAATTGCTTGAACCCCGGAGGTGGAAGTTGCGGTAAGCTGAGATTGCACAATTGCACCATTGCACTCCAGCCTGGGCAACAGAGTGAGACCCCATCTCAAAAAAAAAAAAAAAAAAAAGAAAAAAAAAGAAAAAAAAAAAGCTGAGCAATACTCAAGGAAAAAAGACAATCAACAGACACCAGTCCCCGAATAACACAGGTAAATTTTTTTAATTCATGAGGTTAAAACGAACAATCTGGAATTGAATGGAAGGATAAAATTTCTCTGCAGAAAGATAGAAACTAGAACCAAATGGAAATTTTAGAATTGAAAAAAAAAAACTACATTATCTGAAATAAAAAAATTCATAGGATGGACTCAGTATTAGAATAGAGATGAAAGGAGGAGGCTTTGGGAAACTTGAAGACAGATGACTAGAAATGGTCCACTCTAAAGAACAGAGAGTATAGAAGATTGGGTGGGAAAGGAACAGAATCTCAGGAACCTGTGGAACAATAAGCTTGATCGTTCCTGTTGCTGGAATCCCAAAAGGACAGAAGTAATTGGAGTGGAAAACTATATTTGAAGACATTATGGCCACACTTTTCCAAATTTGGTGGAAAACATAAATTTACCAATTCAAGAGCTCAGCAAATTCCAAATAGGATAAACCCAAGGAAAACGATGCCCAGGCACATCATCCATTAAAATGCTGAAAAATAAAGATAAAGAAGCCTCGAGGGCAGCTGGAGGATGTGATAACCATGGGAAAAACAATGGCTTATGTAACTGTGGGTTTATCCTCAGAAAATACAGAAAATCAACATACTTAAGGTGCCTAAAGAACTGTCCTCCTACAATTCTATGTCCAGCAAAAATATCCTTCAGGAATGAAGGGTAAATGAAGATATTTTCACAGGAAGGAAAATTAAGAGAATTTGTTATCAGTGGACATTCTTTTAACAAAATCCTAAAGGAAATGTTTTCAGACTGAAAAGAAGTAACGCTAGAGGGAAACTGGAACTTAGGAATAAAGGAAAACCAGTAGAAACACACATATCAGGGTAAATACAATACTGCTTCTTCTTAAGTTCTTTAGAATATATATAACTATTGATAGCAAAAATTGTAACATTTATCTGGGTGGTTTCCAATGTATGCAGACATAATATGTATGACAATCTTAACATAAAGATGGAGACAATTCTCCATTTATGAAATGTACTTGAAGTGGTAAAATATTTACGCAGAATGTGAAAAGTTGTGCTATATACGCTATAATCTCTAACACAACCACTAAAAAATACAAGATATAGCAAAAAAGCCAACAGATATAAAGTGGAAAACAAAAAAATAATCCAACAGATGAACTTAAAACAACAAAATGGAGGCTTTAAATTCAGTCATATTAATAATCACATTAAATATGTATATATTTTTTTGAGACGGAGTCTTGCTCAGTTGCCCAGGCGGGAGTGCAGTGGCACTCTCGATTCACTGCAACCTCTGCCTCCCGGGTTCACGCCATTCTCCTGCCTCAGCCTCCCGAGTAGTTGGGACTACAGGCGCCCGCCACCATGCCCG